>NC_081330.1:133356246-133573787 GCF_026419965.1 Kogia breviceps | reverse complement strand
AAAAATGGAACAGAAGAACCGGTTTGCAGGTCAGAAATAGGCGCAGACGTAGAGAACAAACGTATGGACATCAAGGGGGGAAAGCAGGGGTGGGTGGTGGTGGTATGATTTGGGAGATTGGGACTGACAGACATACACTAGTATGTATAAAACTGATAACGAATAAGAACCTGCTGTATAAAAAAATAGAATTCAAAAATTCAAAAAAACAAATAAAAGCTGACTTTTCTCATAGGTGTTGAATGGATGGAGTTTGATGTACCGAAGGTGTTTGCTTTTTTTTTTTTTTTCTCTCTCTTGGGTGGGTTTTATTTTTCCAGGAGCTCTGCTGACGGTCTCGGCTGGGGCTCCCCAGCATGCAGAGTCTGCGATGCAGATTTGGGAATATCTGGGGTGAGGGAAAGGGATGGGGGGAGACCAGGGCTGTGAACGAGGCCAGGCAGCCCAGTGGGCCGTTTGGACTTCATTGCTCTGGAAACCCCGGGGGCCTGTACAGCCCCTGTGAGCGGGCTGCCCGAGGGGGGCTGGTGGCTGTGGATTCCCTGCACTGCACTGATCTAGGGCGGCCAGTGGCCTTGTGGGACCAGAGGGAGGCTCAGTCACGGAAGCCCGGATCTGGCAGCTGGGATGTGGGCAGCAATGCCGAGGAGAAGGGCTCAGGGGCACAGCAGGGGCACCCTGGCCTCAGGGAAACGAAGGGCTCCACAAACGTGGGGAGCAGTGGGGGGGGGCATTGTTCAACTAGCAGGCTTCTCAGCCGTGTTGGGTAAGGTTCCCATTCAGGAACGGAACGAGGTAGAGAGCTGAGATGCCCCTGCTGGAATCTGACCATCCTGCATGCTTACCTCAAGCCACATGGCTATGGACGGATTTATATGCCCTCAAAATTCATATGCTGAAGCCCTAACCCCCCAGAGCAGCTGTATTTGGGGGTAAAGAAGTAATGAAGGTGACATGAGGTTATAATATGGTAATGGGGTCTGCCACACTTTCTGTCTCTTCCTCTCTCTTCCTTTGTCTCTCTCTCCACCACACGAGGACACGCAGATAAGGTGGCATCTGTAAGCCAACAAGAGCGCCTCGCCGGGAACCGAGTCTGTCCATGCCGTGATCTCACACTCCCCAGCCTCCAGACTGTGAGAAATAAATTTCCATTGTTTAAGCTGCCCAGGTCTGGGGTGTCCTGTTACAGCAGCCTCAGCTGACTGATACCCACACCTGCATGTTGTACGATGATAAAGCCGGATGTAAAATCAGCGGTCTGACTGACGGACGAACACAGAGTGACATTAACTTAATATTGCAATCGTACGGAGGAGTTTTTGGTTTGGATTTCCTGGGGTTTTTTTTTTTTGTGTGTGTGTTTGACCGTATGATGCACCCCATGTGGGATCTTACTTCACCGACCAGGGACTGAACCCACGCTGTGCATTGGAAGGGCAGAGTCTTAGCCACTGAACCACCAGGGAAGTCCTATACTGAAGATATTTTATGAGTGCTATATACTTCTCTTAGAGCATCTATTAAATTCCCCCTGAGCACACCCCACCAAGTCCACGATTTCTCTGCATCTGTCTCTCTCCAGTCACACAATAAACCTCTTGTGTGTACACACACACACACACACACACACACACCCGTATCATTACACTCCTGTAAAACTGTCTTTTACAAGGATTGTGCTATGCCTTCTGGAATAGTTGCCAGGAGCACTTTACAAAATGCTCTTCCCTTAATCCAATTTTCTTTGGATTGGATTAAATCCTTGCTTTTTTGCAAGACTGATTTACATTGTTGCAGGAAAGACCCAGATGTCTCTCTCTGGTAAATACTGAGCCGGCTTTGCTCACAGCACTGTTAGGAAGCAGCCCACGGCCAGCACTCCATGCTTCTCTGATGCGCCCTCCTGGCCACTGGAACGTCAAGGGGGAACGTCTTCACTTATTTCCCAGACGTCTGCTGCATAAACATCCGACCAAAGAGGCCTTTTCTGTGTCCAGTAACATCAGCACTCCCCTTTCTACGAATTTCCAGGCATGTGTTTCGGGCCCCCAGGCAGCCTGCAGCACAGCTCTGTGGTGATCAAGAAGGGCCCTTCCTGGGTGTGGAGGAAAAGGAACCCTCCTGCACCGTTGATGGGAATGTAAATTCATGCAGCCACTGTATGGAGGTTCCTCAAAAAACTAAGGATAGAGCTACCATATGACCCAGCAATCCCACTCCTGGGCATATATCCAGAGAAAACTATAATTTGAAAAGATACATGCACCCCTACATGCACTGTTTACAAGAGCCAAGACTTAGGAAGCAACCTAAATGTCCATCAACAGAGGAATGGATAAAGAAGATGTGGTGCCTATACACAATGGAATACTACTCAGCCATGAAAAAGAATGAAATCATGCCATTTGCAGCAACATGGATGTACCTAGAGATGGTAAGCCCGACAGAGAAAGACAAACATAGGATATCACTTATATGTGGAATCTAAAAAAGAATGATACAGATGAACTTATTTACGAAACAGAAATACACTCACAGACACAGAGAACAAACGTATGTTACAAAAGGAGAAAGGGAGGGCGAGGGATAAATGAGGAGGCTGGGGTTAGCAGATACACACTATATATAAACTAGATCATCAACAAGGACCTGCTATATAACACAGGGAACTGTACTCAATATTTTGTAATAATAAGAAAAAATAACCTGCAAAAAACCAAAACAGACTGACTCACTCTGCTGGACACTTGAAACTAATGCATTATTGTAAATCAACTATAATTCAATAAGAAAAAAAGAACTTCTCCCTCTGACATGAGCCATCATCCAGCCTCCAGGCTTACTGCCTCCGATAACTGGCATCTCATTGTGTCAGAAAAATCGTCTGAGATGCTGGACTTAGTCCTAGGATGTGTGGTCCCCCCAGATCTGCATCCCCCATGTGCCAAAAGACCATGCATGCAGTCACGACAGGGCAAGGCTGAGATACAGGGATGCCCGCGTGGGCACTGGGCCCACCACTCCCGTGTCCAGCTGGATTCCCATGACGGCTTCACATTCCCTTTCCCAGAGGGGCCTTTACGGGCTGATGGTCTGGAGGCTTTGATCTCATTTATCGGTGTTGATCAATTCGGGATGAGAAATAAAAGAAGCCACAAGTCAAAGCTTTTGCCTTTCTTTGCTGGCTGGACCTGGGCCGGAGATGGAAAATATGCCCTTTAGAATAAACTGGATTTTTAAAATACTGCTTAATAGCTCTCCTAGACATCCCTCACAATGAGCCAGCGCTTTCCAAACAAATACTTATCCCCCGCGTTTTTACCTGGTGCAGCTGGGTGGTTTTGGTCCAGGTCTGCCCTAGAAGGCCATTGCTTTTATCCTTTCCAACACAGATTAAAAGCAAATCAGATTATGGAAACGGCTGAGCTGCCTTCAAAGTAGTTAGGATGGGGGGTTTGGCATATGCGTACAATATGGGAGGAGGGGGGTGGTTTACAGGCTCTGTGGAGCTTGAAGACTGCATCAGGATTAGGGCTGGCGTCAGTCCTCAGAAAGCAGGGTCCTTGCATCTCCCTCCTCCTCCACCCCTAGGTACGGCCCCTGTCCTCATGGTGCAGGAGGATGGCTCCCCATTTCAGGGGGGCAGGTAGAAGAGGAGAGGAGGAGAGGAAAGGGCAAGCCGTATCTGTCTTTGAAGGAAGGTTCCTGGCATGTGGTAGGGGGAGTGGGCAGAGAGAGCTTTGCTTTGGGAAGGTCTGTGTATGAGTGATGGCTGTGATGAGGCTGAATGAGACAAATGAGCTAAATTATACAGTCCCTTGAAGATTATCATGTGTTCTACACATGACAGTTGTATAGGTGATCCGCTTCTGATGAACGTCTTTATTTTCTTGAAGGCTCACACTGCAAGACAACCTACTTCAGTTAATTAGAAGGCAACTATTCATAATTTGTGTGCATGTGTGTTTCTGCATAAGGAGATAAATATAAATATATACCCATTGCATTTTATATAAAGACAGACATTCAAAGACACCACTCAGCATGCAAATCAATGAAGTTAGAACACACCCATACCCCATATACAAAAATAAACTCAAAATGGCTTAAAGACTTAAATATAAGACATGACACCATAAAACTCCTATAAGAGGACTTCCCTGGTGGCGCAGTGGTTAAGGACCTGCCTGCCAGTGCAAGGGACACGGGTTCAAGCCCTGATCTGGGAAAATCCCACATGCCGTGGAGCAGCCAAGACCGTGCGCCACAACCCCTGAGCCTGCGCTACTATAATTATTATCAGTGCTATAACTATTACAGCAATTAGTGCTGGTATAATTACTACTACAAGTCTTAGAGTTGCTATCACAACTGTAACACTTACTACTACTACAATTACTACTACCACCGCTGCTACAATTGTGACTATTGCAACAATGACTACAGCAAGTAGTGCTACTACAACTGCTGCTATTATTATTACAAGCACAGCAATTCTGACGACAACTACTACTACACTTATTGCTATGGCCACAGCTACTGCTGTGACAGCAAATGGTACTACTAGGACTACTACAGCTACTACTCTTACTATCACAACTACCACAATTATTGCTACAGCTACAATGACTGCTACAACTATTAGTATCATAACTCCTATTACTACCACAACTACAACAGTTGCTAGTGCTACAAAAACTACTATTATTACAACCACTACAATTATTACTACTGCTCCAACTACAATGATTACAACTAGTACTACTACAACCATCACTACAACTATTATGTCTATGACTACAATTTTAACAATTACAATACTACTACTATTACAAACACTACTGTAATTATTACTAGTGCTACAATGACAATTTTTGCAACAGTTAGTGGTACTACAATTACTACTACAAAGATTACATTTACTACTACAATTATAACAATTACCAGTACCACTATTACTACTATTACAATTGTTACTGTGGCTATAACTACAATTACTACAGCAACTAGTTCTATGACAATGATTACTACTAGACCTAGTGCTATTACTACTGCTAAACTGCTCCTATAATTATTTCTCCTCCTCCTTCTCCTACAACTATAGGTACTACTTCAAATACTACTACAACTATTTTTACAAGTATTGCAACTACAACTTATGTAACAACTATCAATACTACTATAACTAGCATTGCTACTACAATGACTACGATTATTCCTACTACAACAATTATTGCCCCTGTTGTTACTACTGCTACTAAAATTTGCTACTGCAACTATTGCCACTCTGTTACTACTGCTAGAATGAGGACTACCACAAGTATTGTTGCTATTAATACAACTATTGCCACTATTGTTACTACTGCTACTATGACTACTACTCCTATTCCAATCACTGCTACAACAACTACTACTGCTATTATTACTACTACTGTGAAAGAAAAACCAGAGCAGGACAGAAAAAGTGGTAAAAACAGACTTCATTCAGGACTATTGCAGTAGGGCAAAGAGAGCTCAGTATAGAGCCAGACTCCACTGCAAAGGCAGCGTGGGCAAGTGGGGATTTATAGCCATGGAGCAGGTGAGGGTCAGTGGAGGGAAAACTGCTAACAGGAAAATTAGGGGTGAGAGGATTCTGGCTAAAGTGACCTCACAGGGTTCCTGCTGAAGGCAGGGAGGGGGGGCGTGGAGGATGAGGAACCTGAGCAGATAGATATTGAGATGAGCAGATATGAAGTAGACCAGACACGGAGATGACCAGATATGAAGGGTGTGGGTTCTGGTTAAACCGACTAAGCATGGCTCTTGCTAAAACTGGAAGACCCTCAAGTCAGATACCAGGGAGGTGAGAACCTTGGCTGCTCCACAGCGTTCTGTGACCGCTTCCCTGGGCACTTCCCGGCAGAACCCAGATGACTCTCCACCAGGGCTTCTGGGTATTTCTTCCCTAGCAGGCATTTCTGCCCTCCCTGTCTAAAATTCTAGACCTTAGGGGTTTTCCAATAGATGGTGACCACGTCTGGAAATTACCCATTGGCCCCAACACTTATATACAAGCCATTTCCTTTTCCTGTGCCTGATACTGTCTGAATTACCATCCAGACTCTACCACGTTTACAAACTGTGTGACCTTGATGCTGACTCAAGCATTGTGCCTCAATTTTCTCATTTATAAATATCGGCCAGAAGACTGTCTTCCTTCAAGGGCTGTAGTGAAGATGCTGCAAGTTAAGACATGCCCTGTGCCCTGAGCAGGGCTTAAATCCTAGATATCATGGTCGAATATTTGATTGTATTCTGTTCTCAATTTGTGCCTGACTCTCACATATAATTCATGTGCAGCAAAGTCTCCACGGACTGGCTGAACTGCTCTTGACCCAGCTATGACTCAGACCCAAATGGGCCTCAGGTGGCCCTGCCATATGGTACCCTTCCCCTCCTGGTTCTGAGTCCCAGTTGGACCCGAGAAAGTATGTCATGGGGAAATCCTAAGTTGAATCTCTGTCTCGGAAGACCCACTGCAGAGGACGGTCACCATGATTAATATGGCAGGGGATTACCTATCTTATCCCCTCAACACCTGTAGGTCACGGTCAGTGTTAAGAATCATATTTTCCACTAAGCAGCTCATGAATACACACACCGTTTACTGAGACGCACAAGGGCACTCACCAGGGTCTGAGTCGACGATCCTACAGATGGCACGGGAGTTCGTCTCTGTGGATTTGGACCATTCCACTTCCATTTTCTGCGTATTCAGTAGGGTCTTCCATAAAGTGAAGGGACTCTGCTGAGTTTCTGAAATGATGAAAAGGATAAAACATTTCAGCAGATTCATGGATTTCTGGTTCTTAAAATATGCCATCTTAGATAGATCTCCTTCCCATACAATTGTAATTTTTTCTTTGTAGCACATGCCAGCTGAGGATTTTAGCAAATACTTTAATTCTTAGGAAGGTTTTCAATTCCAAATTTTCATGTGGAAAGACTTGTCCCCCTCTTGAAGGAGCACTAATCTACAGAGGAAAGGATCAAACACATTACCATCAACTCATTTTGATTTTGTCACTCAGAGAACACTATGCATATTATTTAGTCATCGTCAGAAAATCCTATTAAAGATGTTTTATCCCTGTTCCATGGCTTGATAGATTTGAAGACAAGGATGACTTGGCTGTGCCCTGATTTTTGAAAAACTTTTGAAAATCATCATCTGTTGGATTGGAAGAATCAATATTGTGAAAATGACTATACTACCCAAAGCCATCTACAGATTCAATGCAATCCCTATCAAATTATCAATGGCACTGTTCACAGAAGTAGAACAAAAAATTTTACAATTTGTATGGGAACACAAAAGACCCTGAATAGCCAATCTTGAGAAAGAAAAACAGAGTTGGTGGAATCAGGCTCCCTGACTTCAGACAATACTACAAAGCTACAGTAATCAAGACAGTATGGTACCGGCACAAACACAGAAATATAGATCAACGGAACAGGATAGAAAGCCCAGAGATAAACCCACGCACATATGGTCACCTAATCTATGACAAGGAAGGCAAGAATATACGATGGAGAAAAGACAGTTTCTTCAATAAGTGGTGCTGGGAAAACTGGACAGCTACATGTAAAAGAATGAAGTTAGAACAGTCCCTGGGACCATACACAAAAATAAACTCAAAGTGGGTTAAAGATCTAAATGTAAGACCAGACACTATAAAACTCTTAGAGGAAAATATAGGAAAAACACTCTTTGACGTAAATCACAGCAAGATCTTTTTTGATCCACATCCTGAAGTAATGAAAATAAAAACAAAAATAAATAAATGGGACCTAATGAATTTAAAAGCTTTTGCACAGCAAAGGAAATAAACAAGACATAAAGACGACCCTCAGAATGGGAGAAAATATTTGCAAATGAAGCAGATGACAAAGGATTAATCTCCAAAATATACAATCAGCTCATGAAGCTCAATATTTAAAAAAACAAAAACAAAAAAAACCCAATCCAAAAATGGGCATAAGACCTAAATAGACATTTCTCCAAAGAAGACATACAGATGGCAAAAAGGCACATGAAAAGATGCTCAACATCACGAATTATTAGAGACGTGCAAATCAAGACTACAATGAGGTATCCCCTCATGCCGGTCAGAACGGGCATCATCAGAAAATCTACAACCAACAAATGCTGGGAAGGGTGTGGAGAAAAGGGAACCCTCCCGCACTGTTGGTTTGAATGTAAGTTGGTGCAGCCAGTGTGGAAAACAGTATGGAGGTTCCTCAAAAACTAAAAACAGAGCTACCATATGACCCAGCAATCCCACTTCTGGGCATACACCCAGAGAAAACCGTAATTCAAAAACATACATGCACGCCAGTGTTCACTGCAGCTCTATTTACAATAGTGAGGACGTGGAAACAACCTAAATATCCATCGACAGATGAATGGTTAAAGAAAATGTGGTACATATACACAGTGGAATATTACTCAGCCATAAAAAGAATGAAATTGGGTCATTTGTAGACATGTGGATGGACCTAGAGTCTGTCATACAGAGTGAAGTAAGAAAGAAAAAAATGATCATATCTTAACGCATATACGTGGAATCTAGAAAAATGGTACAGATGAACCTATTGGCAGGGCAGGAATAGAGATGCAGAGGTAGAGAACGAATGTGTTGATACGGGGGGAAACGGGAGGGTGGGATGAATTGGGAGATTAGGATTGACATAAACACAGTACCATGTGTAAAACAGCTGGCTAGTGGGAACCTGCAGTACAGCACAGGGAACTCAGCTCGGTGCTCTGTGGTGACCTAGCTGGGTGGGAGGTCCAACAGGGAGGGTATAAAGGTGTACATGTAGCTGATTCACTTCATTGTACAGCAGAAACTAACACAACATTGTAAAGCAACTATATCCCAACTTTAAAAATATATGTAATGTTTGACTAGAAAAAAAATAAAATGCAGAATTCTAGATCTTTAAGCTAAAATTTTTGGTTTGAAAAGATACATGCACTCCAGTGCTCATAGCAGCATTAGTTATACAATAGCCAAGACATGGAACCAACCTAAATGTCCATCGACAGATGAATGGATAAAGAAGATGTGGTACACATATACAATGGAGTACTACTCAGACATAAAAAAAGAATGAAAATTTGCCATTTGCAGCAACATGAATGGACTTGGAGAGCATTATGTTAGTGAAATAAGTCAGACAGAGAAAGACAAATACTATATGATATCACTTATATGGGGAATCTAAAAAAATACAACAAACTAGTGAATATAACTAACAAGAAGCAGACTCACAGATATAGAGAACAAACCAGTGGTTCCCAGTGTGGAGAGGGAAGGGGGAGGGGACTAAGAGATACAGACTACTATGTGTGAATTCAATAAGCTACAAAAATATATTCTACAGCACACACACGGAATATAGCCAGTATTTTATAATAACTACAAATTGAGTATAACCTTTAAAAATTGTGAATCGGTATGTTATACACCTGTAACTTACATAATATGATACAGCAACTCTACTTCAACTAAAAAAATAAACAAAAATTTTGAAAGGTGACCTTTTCCTTTCTAAATAACTGATAGAACATTTTGGGAGTATGCCTCAATACGCAAAGTTGACGGGAAATGCCAGGTTGGATTGATTACAAATAACAACCAAAATAGAGTTTTCAGCCTCAATTAGGTTCTGGGGTTTTCTGCACAGACTTAATGACCTGGAAACGTGCCCATCTCCTTGTTTTTCTTCTGTGCTCAGACTCATGTTGGCCCTCAGTGGGGGGACCGTCTTCTCCCTGTGAAAGCAGGAGGATGGGGGCTTCTGTCCATGACCCTCCAGTGCTGTGATGGGTACCTGCAAACCCACAGCCGTGAGCTGCACAGCTCTGGGAAAACGAACCTGGCGTCTGCCGAACTCATTTACAACAAAAACAACGCACCAAGTCGCCTATGAGAAGTCCCCTGCGTGTGAATTTTGTGCAGGCATAAGCTTGTTCAGAGAATTTTAAAGGAAATTAGATGAAAGATGAAAAAAACCTTAAGAACTCCAGACAGTTCTCCGAAACAGAATGTGATTTGCAAAACTTGGGCAGCGGCTCAGAGGAGCTGGGAGCTTTGCCTCAAGAGTGCTGAGTATTGTGTAGACAACAAAAAATATTTGCATTTTCCAGATAGGAGCACAGATGGGAAGCGTTCTCCAGAGAATAAATGAAATCCCACCAACCGTCTGGAAAATCAACCAATTTCCTAGAGCCCTTTTATACCCCTAGGGAACTAGAAATCACATAATAATAAAGCTTGCATCTTTCCGTAAGAGGTAACATTGAGCTAATTTACTTGCGTAATTAAGACAAATTGCTCGAGTTGGATAAACCAGTAATCCAGAACTCCGGGTTACAAGGCAGAACCTCCCAATCCACTTTGCATAGTCACTGAAGTTTTTAAAGGGCATCTCCTCTGTCCAAACTCTCTATATTATCAGGTGTGCAGATTGCAAATATTTTCTCCCATTCTGCAGGGATATTGTCTCTTTGCTGTATGCTTTGTTTCCCTTGCTATGCAGGAGTGTTTTTAGTTTGTTGCAATCCCATTTGTGTATTTTTTGCTCTTGTTGCCTGTGCTTTTGGTGTCAGATCTATGAAATCATTGCTGCCAAGAAACTTCCCATGTGTTTTCTTTTAGGTGTTTTAGGCTTTTCAGATGGGATGCTGGAGTCTTACTACATTTTGAGTTAATTTTTGTGTATGGCATGAGATAAGGGTCCAGTTTCATTCTTTGGCATGTGGATATCCAGTTTTCCCAGCACCGCTTGTTGACAAGAGACTGTCCTTTCCCCACCGTGTGTCCTTGGCCCCCTTGTGGAAGGTCACTTCATGGTCTCTGCATGGAACCCACGACTGAGTAATGGGTAGACCATTCTCCTGTAGCCGGACACAAATAGGCAACAGGATGCCAGAAATTTCCACATGGTCCTTGAACCCATGTCTACAACTGAATTCACCAAGTCCTGCCCCCAGATCCTCCCCAATCCCTCCATCCCTGTCTTTCCTGTCTGGCCCCAGGAAGCCCAGGCTAACAGTTGAATGCGGCTTTTCTCCACCCCTTCAGCATCTGCACTCACCCAGAGTCTTGGCTGTATCTCTCCAAAGTTTATGCACGTCTCCCCACTCTGTGCTTGCCCCAGGGTCAAATCCATTCTCTGTAGCCATACCAGAGCGGTTTTTCCAGAACGCTCACCACCCGCACCCAGGAGACCCTGGTCCCCTCAAAACAAAAACAAACCCATATTTTTTAAAAAAAAAGAACACCTCCAAAAAACTGTCTACTTAATGCAACTTTTTAAAATGTTTCCACAAATAATTTCCTGCATCCCGTATAGATTCTGAAAGAACCAGCTTTTACTTTTTTTTTTTTTTTTGCGGTACGCAGGCCTTTCACCGTCGCGGCCTCTCCTGTCGCGGAGCACAGGCTCCGGACGCGCAGGCTCAGCGGCCACGGCTCACGGGCCCAGCCGCTCCGCGGCACGTGGGATCCTCCCGGACCGGGGCACGAACCCGCGTCCCCTGCATCGGCAGGCGGACTCCCGACCACTGCACCACCGGGGAAGCCCTACTTTTTATTTTTTAAAGAAAAAATTTAACATCTTTATTGGAGTATAATTGCTTTACAGTGGTGTGTTAGTTTCTGCTTTACAACAGTGAATCAGTTATACATATACATATGTCCCCATATCTCCTCCCTCTTACGTCTACCTCCCACCCTCCCCAACCCACCCCTCTAGGTGGTCACGAAGCACCGAACTGACCTCCCTGTGCTATGTGGCTGCTTCCCACTAGCTATCTATTTTACATTTGGTGGTGTATATACGTCTGTGCCACTCTCTCACTTCGTCCCAGCTTACCCTTCCCCCTCCCCGTGTCCTCAAGTCCATTCTCTACGTCTGCATCTTTATTCCCGTCCTGCCCCTAGGTTCTTCATGACCTTTTTTTTCTTTAGATTCCATATATATGTGTTAGCATACGGTATTTGCTTTTCTCTTTCTGACTTGCTTCACTCTGTATGACAGACTCTAGGTCCATCCACCTCACTACAAATAACTCAGTTTCGTTTCTTTTTATGGCTGAGTAATATTCCATTGTATATATGTGCCACTTCTTCTTTATCCATTCATCTGTCGATGGACACTTAGGTTGCTTCCATGTCCTGGCTATTGCAAATACAGCTGCAGTGAACATTGTGGCACATGACTCTTTTTGAATTATGGTTTTCTCAGGGTATATGCCCAGTAGTGGGATTGCTGGATCATATAGTAATTCTACTTTTAGTTTTTTAAGGAACCTCCATACTGTTCTCCATAGTGGCTGTATCACTTTACATTCCCACCGATAGTGCAGAAGGGTTCCCTTTTCTCCACACCCTCTCCAGCATTTGTTTGTAGATTTTCTGATGGTGGCCATCCTGACTATGGTGAGGTGATACCTCACTGCAGTTTTGATTTGCATTTCACTAACAGTTAGTGATGTCGAGCAGCTTTTCATGTGCTGAGTGGGGTCTACACTGGAGGCCTGGAGGAGATGGGAAGCCATTTAGGGAGGTACCGGAATGGTCCAAGACATAAGTGGTGTAGACGGCAAATGCAGACACGAACGGAGCACCAGCCTGAGAGGTTGGGATAAAAGTACGTGGGATGCAGAATCAAGCATTCTTGGAGGATGGCTGCTTATGCAGATCAAGGAGACTTCCAAATCACTCAGTGAGGTATTTAAGGGACAGAGAAAGAGGAATACTGTATGATATCGCATATGTGTGGAGTCTGAAAAATGCCACCAACTAGTGAATAGAGGAAAAAGAAGCAGACTCCCCGATACAGAGAACAAACTAGTGGTGACCAGTGGGGAGAGGGAAGGAGGGTGGAGCAAGATTAGGGGAGGGAAGTAAGGGGGGCAAACTATTATGTATAAAATAAGCTACAAGGGTGTATTGCACAACACGGGGAAGAGAGCCAATATTTTATAACAACTATAACTGGAGTCTAACCTTAAAAAATTGTGAATCACTATATTGTACCCCTGAAATTTATATAATATTGTACAGCACCTCTACGTCAACAAATTTAAAAAAGAAAATCTGGACGGTTGACAACAGGAGGAGAGACGGAGCGGGGCCAGGGAACAGCAGGAGCCAAGTCTGTGCATCGTGCTGGGGAAGAGGCTCAGAAAAGGAGGTAACACTGAACGGCACCGGCCCCGGATGGTAGAGGCAGCGGGGCAGGAGGACGAAGCTCGTGCAGGACACACAACGCCGGGCCAGTGAGGTGCAGACCCTGGGCTGCCTCCTTGTCTCCTGGTGCATAAAGGGTCCCTCCCATGGGGTGAAAGCACAGTGTCCTCATTACCCCGTGGCTCACGTGGATTTATTGTCAGTTTTAGCTGGCTTGCTTCACTGTCTCTGACCATCTGGTAGTAACCGAAACACAGGAATGGAGTCATTATTTAAACCGTCAAGACCATTAACTGTGGCGTCATCTCTCAAGGTCTGAATGGTTTATGGGTACGGGGCTCGGAAACGTTCTAGCCAGCACTCCAGAAACCTGGAGAACTGCGAAGTCGTGCAGAGGGGGCAGGAAGCAAACCAAGGGAGAATAACGGACCCAGGTAGCGAGGTGGAAGAGGCAAAGCTCACTTCTGTGTCTCCAGACCCTCCCCAATGATTCACACGGTCTTCCTTCTTTCCCTTCCAGGTCCCCTAGATCTACATCACAGGGAGAAGATCAAAACCCAACGGACAGGGACTTCCCTGGTGGCACCGTGGTTAAGAATCCGCCTGCCAGAGCAGGGGACACGGGTTCAATTCCTGGTGCAGGAAGATCCCACATGCCACGGAGCAGCTAAGCCCGTGCGCCACAACTACTACACCTGCGCTGTAGAGCCCATGAGCCACAGCTCCTGAAGCCCACGTGCCACAACTACTGAGCCTGTACTCTAGAGCCCGCAAGACACAGCTACTGAGCCCATGCACCACAATTACTGAGCCTGCGCTCTAGAACCCACAAGCCACAACTACTGAGCCCGTGAGCCACAACTACTGAGCCCGCGTGCCATAACTACTGAGCCTGCACTCCAGAGCCCGCAAGACACAACTACTGAGTCCATGCATCACAACTACTGAGCCTGCGCTCTAGAGCCCGCGAGCCACAACTACTGAGCCTGCATGCCACAACTACTGAAGCCTGCAAGGCTAGAGCCCGTGCTCCGCAACAAGAGAAGCCACCGCAATGAGAAGCCCATGCACTGCAATGAAGAGTAGCCCCCACTTGCTGCAACTAGAGAAAGCCCATGCGCAGCAACAAAGACACAACACGGCCAAAAAACATAAATTAATAACCCAATGGATGGAATCTGGGGCAAATACCAACCTCTGTACTTTTTATAGTTTATTCATCTGGAGATTCTCATTTGCTGAGTTACACTGTAGCAGTTATCACCGAATGGAAATACACATACATACTCACATCCACACACACGTACATATGCACACGGAGTCTTTGTATTTTTGCTGGATGCTTCTGTTACATTTGTTCCTTTATTAAATGCACTCCTAAGGTGTAGCCAGTTCGGAATGTGTGCGGGAAGTCAGGGGTGTGGAAAGCTGATGGTGTGCGACCACCGTGCCACCTGGGGCAAGACTCAAACGCCGGTCTCTTTTCCTTCTTCATTTTCTTCTTTTTGTCTTCTTATTTTTCAAACAAATAGTGGGAGTTACCAAAAACATGCCCTTCTGGCCACAGAACCTGTAGATTTATTTTAAAATCGTAACAGATCTGGACGAAAATAGTTAAGTTCCAGTAACAGTTCTGAATACTCTGAAAATGTTGGATCATGGGCGATATTTACAGCGGTTTCTAATCAAATCCATAAAACGTGTTTTGGCCGTTGACCGGCAAAGTACACGTGATGTTTCTTCAGCATATGGGGTGATAGTTTGAGGCTGTACCTGGGGGTCTGCGTGTTCCTCAAGAACACGTGACTCTACTTGATCACATGTCATACTCAGCCCGGCTTCAAGGCGGCACTAGACCACAATCCACACACGGATCTCAGCTCGCCTAGCCAGGTGAACCGACGATGCATCTCCATGCTTTCATCCACCATTCTGTTATCCGTAAAACGCAGCCTGGGCGCACCCACGCTTCTGGTTCTTCTTAGCTCTAACATTCTCTTCTTCCTCCCCTTCTTCCTCTTCTATTCCTCCTTTTTGCTCCTCTATTCCTGATAAACAACATCGCATTCCTACTAAGTAGGTGCCGTTTATCAGGGCAACTCAACCTTAACTATGCATGTGCATGTCCTGGAGATACTGCACACATGTGGATTCTGACTGAGTAATTCGGGGTGGGTCCTCTATCCTGTGGGAATGCTGTTAACCTGGGCTTCGTGCTTCCAGAGCAAGGTGACCGATGACACGATGCTAGAGTAACTTTTTCTTTGTGAATAAATATAACACGTAAAGATGAAAACACATTCACGTGATTGGAAACTCTGAGTAGGGAAACAATGCAGTGATATTGTAATTGTGTAAAAGGAAATGCTGCTAACATTACAGATTGTTTTCATTAAAAAAAAATCCTAGGTAGTACGAATATTCCGGAAGATGAATAAAAGATGAATGGTGTCTCACCTCAACAAACTCCAAGCGTGAGTCAGATTCTCTTTGTTATTATGAAACAGTCCAAAAGTGGTTAAGACTCAGAATTCTTTGTGATAAATATCTTTTAGGGAAGGCACTTGGTCTCCGCTAGAAATACCTTCCTTTTTACATAAGTCTTTTACACAGAGATTAAAATTTGCCTATTCATTGGAATCTCCTGGGGAACCAAAAACTCTCCTCTGCCTGGATTTCACCTCAAGAGATTTTTATTTAATGGCCAGGGAAGCAGACCTGGGTATCAGGATTTTTGCAAGTTCTCTCGGTGATTCTAAAGTGTACAGCCGGGACTTCCCTGGTGGTGCAGTGGTTAAGAATCCTCCTGCCAATGCAGGGAACATGGGTTCAAGCCCTGGTCCGGGAAGATCCCACATGCCGCGGAGCAACTAAGCCCGTGCACCACAACTACTGAGCCTGAGCTCTAGAGCCCACGAGCCACAACTACTGTAGCCCTCGTGCCACAACTACTGAAGCCCTCGTGCCACAACTACTGAAGCCTGCACGCTCTAAGGCCCACATGCCGCCACTACTGAGCCGGGGAGCCACCACTACTGAAACCCACACACCTAGAGCCCGTGCTCTGCAACAAGAGAAACCACCGCAATGAGAAGCCCACGCACCGCAACGAAGAGTAGCCCCTGCTCGCCTCAACTAGAGAAAGCCTGTGTGCAGCAACAAAGACCCAACAGAGCCATAGAGAAACAAACAAACAAATAAATAAATAAAGTGTACAGCCAAGTTTCAGAACGGATGCTCCATGGGATCAAGTGAAATCATGAAATTCTCCCTGGGGTCATCCCATAAAAACCAGAGCCCAGACTTCTTCCTCTTCAAAAGCGAGAGTGCTGCTCTCTCCAGAAGCAGGAAAGAACATATTCAAACCGCTCTGTCCACAGCGAATGGCTACACGGAAGGAAGCGCATTCATTCCGCTGATTTTTGATGGGCTCTTGTTATGTGCAAGTTTTGAGAGTGCAGGGTTGAAAGTCACAGAGCTTGTTCTCAAGAAACTCCCCTCTCAGGGAGGGGTGGGGGGAGATAAGAAGACAGTCAACAAAGCCCACCCCTATGACCAAGTGCCGGGAGCAAGGGCTTCCAAGCCATCGAGAGGAAAGTTTATCAGAGTTGCATCAGGGTGTCCGGGACGGGGAGTGGACGGTGGGAAGGTGTTTCTCCTGGGGAAGAAGAGAGTCTGCAAAGGGGCTACTGCTTAAAGGGTCTGGACCTGCTTAAAGGATCCGCCTGGACCTGGTGCAAATGCACACAGAATGGGGGCATGCAGGGTATCTCAGTTATTTTATTTTGTTTTGGAAAAAGGATGAGAATGGGGGAAACATGGGGCTAAAAGAAGATGTTTAACTCCTGGGGAGGCACAGGGAAACACAAGTGTACGTTTAGGAACAGCAAACGTTCCAGTGCTATTTGATTCCTCTTAAATACGAGGTTCACTGCTACCAGTGGGACCTACCATTGATGGTGACCTTGATCACCTGGCTGAGGTCGTATTGGTCACGTGTGTCTACTGTCAGGTGACCCTTCCCCCACTCCTCCTTCCGGAATGAAGTTCACTATGGACAGCCGTGCTTAGGGCATGGGAATTTGTGCTCCACATCCTTGAGGGCCGACTGTCCACATAAATTATCCACCTGTTCTTCTCCCGTAAGAGAGATTTATTTATTCTCCCCATTATATACTTACTCAATCATTTATTTATGTCTGCAGAGATGAATGGATATTTATTTTATACTTTGGGTTACAATCCAACCCTACTTTATTTTGTTACTCAAAAAATAAACTATCAATTATATCTTGCAAAACCCATAAGACCTTCTATATTTTTACAGGGCAGGAATGTAATGGGAAAAAAAAAAGGCCACAGTTTGGCCTCTATTCAGTGCTCAGTATTTAAAATATGATGTGACATGTTCGGTCAATTATACCACAATCAATATAAGGAAAAAATAAAACATGATGTGACAAACTCAGTAGCTGGGAGCCCATCTGATAAAAATTATTAACATGGAAGGTTTCCAAGGCTCAAGGTTAAGATCAGACTCGAAGAATGTTGGTCATAAAACACAAAACTATAATATAAACATCTCCAAGACATTTAAAAAATAGCTATTGACATATCAGCCAACCACGAGGGAAAATAAATACATATGATTTAAAAAAAAAAAAAAAGGTTTTCTAAGCCTTCTGGGTAGACCAGAAGTCACTGTCCTGACCTTTCTCTGATGACTGAATTTCCATTACTGTGGAAGGAGATGGTGGCCTGTGGAGACCATCCAGCTGCAAATTTACCTACTAGTGAGTTATTTTATAAGTAATCTTTTAGCCAGCTGGCAAAAAAAAAATCAGTCTAAGAATAAGATAGGAATTTATCATTTATGCAAATAGGAATTTATGGGTTTAATGTTTAGGAGAACTTTTTAAAATTTATTTTAATTGATGCATAGTTGATTTACAATGTCGTGTTAATTTCTGCTGTCCAGCAAAGTGACTCACTTATACATATATAGATATTCTTTTTCATATTCTTTTCCATGATGGTTTATCTCAGGAGACTGGATATAGTTCCCTGGACTCTACAGTAGGGCCTTGTTGCTTATCCATTCTATATGCAATAAAACTCTTTGGTTTAGAGAAAAACAAACTCTCCTTTCTATAAAAGGGATTGAAAATGACTTTCACAGATGAAAGGTCGACTCCTGTTCATTGTATTTTGTTACCTGTCAGAACACAGAGCTGCAAAGGGTGCGGCTGGCCATTAAATAAAAATCTCTTGAGGTGAAATCCAGGCAGAGGAGAGTTTTTGGTTCCCAACATGGGGAGGGGGCAGAGTAGGAGGAGGCTATGCAGGGGTGCGGCAGTGGATCAGCACGTTGACCAGGCACCGGGCACTTCTGTTGCTCATCTGGAACGCAGAGCGTTCTGGAAACGGTCTAAACAGCCTCTCCAACTCTCGTGTTTCAGGTTTTTATGAGTTGATTCCTCTGCCCGAAGCTTGCAGTGTCCTCCTGGCCACCAGACGGCTGAGTGTATTCCCTGGGCTCCTTATACGTCTCTTCTTTGTAGTGTTTTTGTTTTTGTTTTTGTTTTGGCTGTGCCACACGCCTTGCGGGATCTTCGTTCCCCGACCAGGATGCAACCTGAGCCCTCAGCAGTGAAAGGACAGAGTCCTAACCACTGGACCGCCAGGGAATTCCCATAATTTTCTATTAGCCCAAATTCATCTTCATCTTTAAGCTTTGAATGACCAGTTCTGTGCTCCTGCAACAGTCTGGACGTTCTTCTTTCCTCCTTCTTAACCTTCTCCCCTCTAGGAAGCCCCTCCACTCTCCAAGACATCCACTTTCACGGGGTATAGTGTGTTCCCAAACATTTCCTGCACTGATTTCTCGTCTCTAACGGTTCTAGGATATTTCTGTTAGTGTCTTTTCTTTCTCAAAATGTCACCATTCCTCAAATCAGGGATGATGTCCATCTGAGTTTCCTGGGGCCGCCCTAAAAAATGACCCTAACATGAGTCTTGAAACACCACAAATTCATCCTCCCCCTGTCCTGGAGGCCAGAGGTCTGACATCAAGGTGTCTCAGGCCCAAGCTCCCTCCAGAGGCTCCAGGGGAGGGTCCTTCCCACCCCTTCCAGCTTCTGGGGGCTCCAGGCGTCCCTGGGCTTGTGGCCACATCCCTCCCATCTCTTCCTCTGTCTTCACATGGCTTCTCCTGTGTGTCTGTGTCTCTCCTCTTCTGTGTCTTAGAAGGACCCTGTCATTGGATGTAGCGCCACCCTCCTCCAGGAGGACCTCATCTCAGACCCTTCACCTCACCTCATCTGCAGAGACCCTGTTTCGAACTAAGGTCCCGTTCACAGCTTCCTGTCATTGGATGTAGCGCCATCCTCCTCCAGGAGGACCTCGTCTCAGACCCTTCACCTCACCTCATCTGCAGAGACCCTGTTTCGAACTAAGGTCCCGTTCACAGCTTCCTGTCACTGGATGTAGGGCCACCCTCCTCCAGGAGGACCTCGTCTCAGACCCTTCACCTCACCTCATCTGCAGAGACCCTACCTCCAAATAAGGTCACCTTCAGAGGTTCTGAGGATTAGAACATGGAACTATCTTTTGAGGGGCCACCACTCAACCCACTACAACATCCCACATATTTTGCCACCTCTTAGAATGGTACTGAGCACTAAAGCATGGATTCCAGACAGACTGTCAGAGCTTTCCTGGCGGCCTCTTACCCTACCAGGGTTTACTAGAGGGTCCAGGAAGCATGGTGGTGACACCTAACGGGGGAGTGGGCTTGGGGCCGTGACTCTCTCCCAACTGATAAAGAATTTGTTGCATATTTGAACAAACAGAAGAAAGGTACTGGAATCTGCCAGCTAAAGAAGAGCCCTGCTACAATTTCTTCTTTCTCCCCTAATCCGACCCTCTCCCCAGCTAACTGTGCTCTTAACGATGCAATTATTTTTTCAATGTCTCGGGCAAAAGATTTCCAAAGCGGTCTTCAGGATGTTCTGTTTCTATCTTTCCCTCCATCACAATTATCCTGTCCTCCTCCTTTCTACCTGCTCACCTATCCTGGTCTTTGCTGCCTAATGTCAAAGCCCTGCCTCAGTTTCCCAACTGCCCTATGGGACTTGTAAGGCCATCTTCTCTGAGGCTCTCGTTCTACTTGACCAACTGGGTTTCCCACTGCTTTCTAAGACTTCTCTTTTTGTCAACTAAGTCGTTTTTGATACACATGCCTTGATAAATTGTAAGATGCCACCACTATCCCCCGTTTTCTACAGGATTCCAAGTCTTGGTCAATATACATTGATATGAACATAATACGGGGAAAAAAAGAAGTTCTTTACATCTGGGTCTCAAAAGCCTGCAGTGATATTCTATGCATCAAAGGCCATCGTGCTGGATCAGTCCAGGTACGGCAGGTGAATTTATTTTCGTTTTATGAGGCGTCAAGACGAAAGCATCGTCTGAGTAGATAAAGGTCAATCACTCCAGCCAAAAATGTGCTTGGCCAGTGCATCAGAGGTCACTGAAAACACAACCAAACAGCCCCCAAAACCACCTGCTGTTCTGTGTATTCAGATATCCTGGTTCTATCAGGTCTAAAATTTTAACATGGACCAAATCAGAAAACTACGTAGAAAGCTGATATTTTTCAAATCCTTCATTTGAGTCACAGAATTAGAAGACAACACCAAGGTCTATTCATCAACTTGGGGGACCAGGCGATTCTTTAACAAAGGTGTATTCATCCCCTGTCACTGGACTGTAATTATGATACAAGGACAAGCAAGAAGTTCAACCCCTGGGTTGAAGTTCACGGTGCGGACAGGATCTTATACTTCATTCCTCAGTGTCCAATCAGTGTGGTTGAGGTGATTTCAGATGGTTGGTTCCTAGACCTGTTTCCATTCCGAGGGTTTTGTCGACTGTGAACGCTTACAGTTTTGTTTCCTAGTATTGGCAGTGACGGAACACAAATATGAAGCAAATATCCTTAAGTGATTCGATTGTTTGGAAATGGAATACAATAATAATTAAAAATGGAGTGGGAATGTAAAATTGTGCAACCGCTATGGAGAACAATATGGAGGTTCCTTAAAAAACTGAAAATAGAACTACCGTGTGACCCAGCAATCCCACTATACTGGGCATATACCCCGAGACAACTCTAATTTGGAAAGATACCTGCACCCCGAAGTTCACTGCAGTGCTGTTTACAATAGCCAAGACATGGAAGCAACCTAAATGTCCACCAACAGAGGAATGGACAAAGAAGACGTGGTACATATATACAATGGAATATTACTCAGCCATAAAAAAAGAATGAAATAATGCCATTTGCAGCAACATGGATGGACCTAGAGATTATAATATTAAGTGAAGTAAGACAAAGACAAATATCATCCTATCACTCATATGTGGAATCTGGAAAAAAATGATACAAATGAGCTTATTTACAAAACAGAAACAGACTCACAGACATAGAAAACAAACTTATGGTTACCAAAGGGGAAAGGGAGGGAGGGGATATATTAGGAGCATGGGATTAACACACACACACTACTATATATGAGATAGATAACCAACAAGGACCTACTGTAGAGCACAGGGAACTCTACTCAGTATTCTATGATAACCTATATGAGAAAAGAATCTGAAAAAGAATGAATATATGTATATGTATAACGGAATCACTTTGGTGTACATCTGAAACTAACACAACATTGTAAATCAACTATACTCCATCTCCAGTAAAATAAAGAAATTAATATAAAGTTGGAGAGGAACCTGAGGTGTTTTTTTCCTGGTAATTACATATTTAGTGATGAGTGACATATTAAAGGGATAATGCAGCATCACGAGAAATATCCTATGTTATGCTGAAGATTCCATGACTGATAACATCCTCAACCCTGAAGAAGTAACACCACAAGCTCAGAATTGGGATTCTCTCTTTATTTCTCTTGGGAAGAGTTAACTGTTTGATGGGCTGCGCTCTCCAATCTTAACTATAAAGGAGGGAAGGAAACACAGTGGGGAAAAGGCAGCCTCTTGGGCTTCCCTGGTGGCGCAGTGGTTGAGAATCCGCCTGCCGATGCAGGAGACACGGGTTCGTGCCCTGGTCCGGGAAGATCCCACATGCCGCGGAGCAACTAAGCCCGTGAGCCATGGCCGCTGGGCCTGCGTGTCCGGAGCCTGTGCTCCGCAACGGGAGAGGCCACAACAGTGAGAGGCCCGCATACCGAAAAAAAAAAAAAAAAAAAAAAAAAAGGCAGCCTCTTCAATAAGTGGTGCTGGGAAAACTGGACAGCTACATGTAAAAGTATGAAATTAGAACACTCCCTAACACCACACACAAAAATAAACTCAAAATGGGTTAAAGACCTACATGTAAGGCCAGACACTATCAAACTCTTAGAGGAAAACATAGGCAGAACACTCTATGACATAAACCACAGCAAGATCCTTTTTGACCCACCTCCTAGAGAAATGGAAATCAAAACAAAAAGAAACAAATGGGACCTAATGAAACTTAAAAGCTATTGCACAGCAAAGGAGACCATAAACAAGACCAAAAGACAACCCTCAGAATGGGAGAAAATACTTGCAAATGAAGCAACTGACAAAGGATTAATATCCAAAATTTATAAGCAACTCAGGCAGCTCAATAACAAAAAAACAAACAACCCAATCCAAAAATGGGCAGAAGAACTAAATAGACATTTCTCCAAAGAAGATATGCAGATTGCCAACAAACACATGAAAGAATGCTCAACATCATTAATCATTAGAGAAATGCAAATCAAAACTACAATGAGATATCACCTCACACCGGTCAGAATGGCCATCATCAAAAACTCTAGAAACAATAAATGCTGGAGAGGGTGTGGAGAAAAGGGAACCCTCTTGCACTGCTGGTGGGAATGTAAGTTGATACAGCCACTATGGAGAACAGTATGGAGGTTCCTTAAAAAACTAAAAATAGAACTACCATACGACCCAGCAATCCCACTCCTGGGCATATACCCTGAGAAAACCATAATTCAAAAAGAGTCATGTACCAAAATGTTCATTGCAGCTCTATTTACAATAGCCAGGACATGGAAGCAACCTAAGTGTCCATCGACAGATGAATGGATAAGGAAGATGTGGCACATATATACAATGGAATATTACTCAGCCATAAAAAGAAATGAAACTGAGTTATTTGTAATGAGGTGGATAGACCTGGAATCTGTCATACAGAGTGAAGTAAGTCAGAAGGAGAAAAACAAATACCGTATGCTAACACATATATATGGGAGCTAAGAAAAAAAATGTCATGAAGAGATTAGTGGTAGGACGGGAATAAAACACAGACCTACTACAGCATGGACTTGAGGATATAGGGAGGGGGAAGGTTAAGCTGGGACGAAGTGAGAGAGTGGCATGGACATATATACACTAGCAAACGTAAAATAGATAGCTAGTGGGAAGCAGCCGCATAGCTCAGGGAGATCAGCTCGGTGCTCTGTGACCACCTGGGGGGGGGATAGGGAGGGTGGGAGGGAGGGAGACGCAAGAGGGAAGAGATATGGGAACATATGTATACGTATAACTGATTCACTTTGTTGTAAAGCAGAAACTAACACACCATTGTAAAACAGTTATACTCCAATAAAGATGTTAAAAAAAACCAAAAAACTATAGATGTTCTTTTCAGAATTCTGGATGAAGGACTTCCAATACACAGGAGTCCATCCATGTTAGCAAATAGGCTTATTTTCCAGAGAAGGTTTTCTGTGGGGAGAGAGGATGAGTTGCCCTTCCACCTTTGTGTGTGTCCTTATTATTTAAAGTTCCTGATTCCCATATTCTCATTCGACGACGCACAGGAAGACGAAAGAGCCACATTACCATCACACGTCAAGACCTGCAGCTGACATTTCCAGCTTTACTCAAGTTTGTGAGGAAAGGAGGAAATGGACACAGAATTCTTTTCAAGGATGGCCAGCGCTGAATTTGGGATCTAAAACTCTGAGACAGAGCCAGTGGGCGTTGGGTGACATCAGCAACATCTATCTTGAGCAAATCCAATCCTCCTCGGAAAAAAATCGCCAAGGAAACAGTAGTGACTAAAATAAAGCAAAGGATTCTCTTTAGGAGACAAACCACGTTTTTACACGATCGACGCAGAGAAAGAGAGTTTTTAAAAATCGGGTTAACTTTCTTCAGAGACATGACTTGGGTACCACCTGGGGGAAATGAACATCACCGGTGACGGACATCACAATCCCTGCGTTCACGTGTGTCGCCGGGGATGCAGGACAAGCTCACAGCCAAATGTTTTCTCTTCTGTCTCCGAACTTGTGTGGAGAATAAGATTCAACTTGCAAATGCTTTCTCACAGTGGGGAGGCATCCGCCGACAGCTAAAATGATAGGTTTCTGCAGCCCCGGTGCTGTGCTGTATTTTTGCTTCTGCGAAGCAAGGAATAGGCGTGCATATATTAACCCAAAGATACATCACAGCCGATAATTAGCCACGCACGCGCACGCGGTGCAAGTATGAGCTTGGTGGCGCGTGTCACGGAACGTACAATTTTCTCTTGATCTGGCGCAGAAAATGCCTGACTCAGATTACTCTCCATTACTGTGTCAGTCACGATGAGAAGCAAAATCTAGCGAAAACGAAGAAACCCAAAAAGCAAGACAAGAGGTGCTGCGTATTGATTAGAAGTCTACACGTGTGCATGCTTGCAAGGCCACCTCTCCTTATTTGCATGGCGCTGGGGATCGCGTTCCCCAGGTAAAGTGGTGATGGGGAGGTGGGGCCTCTTATGCCCAACCTCTCTTTTAATACAAGAAACCTGAAAAGCATGTGTGAAAGCGATTTCATCCGTGCAGGCTGAGCAAGTCTCGTATATGCCAATCAGCCTAACTATGGGTTTCACTTGAAATTAAGAAAACGTGTCCATTGCAAAAATTATAAATGTGCAAAGCAGAAGAATGTGGGTTCTACTTTTTAGGTTTTTTTAAGGAGAGGCGATATCAAGACTACACACACGCACCACAAATTGGAGACAAGAGTGAATCTGAGAAATGGTTCAGTATAATTGGACTCTAGCCTGACTTTACAGGCCTAGGGTCTGTGGCTCTCTGCTGACCAGTGGCCCCGATGCCCACTTCCAAAGAAGGCGATGCCCTATTAGGGGACTCAAGGTGGGTTGGGAAGAGTCGTAACTGACACAGACAAGCCAGGTGGGTAAGTCAGGATTCTCAAGGAAACAGGACCAATAGGCTACGGGTATGTATGGGCTGAGAGAGAGAGAGATTTATTTTAAGGGATTGGTTCAAGCAGTCGTCGGGCTGACAAGTCTGAAATCTGCAAGGCAGGCTGGCAGGCTGGAAACTCGAACAGAATTGCTATGCTTCAGTCCTCAAGCAGAATTCCCTCTGCAGGAATCCTCAGATTTTGCTCTTAACACCTTAAACTGACTGGACGAGGCCCACCCACATTCCCAAGGGTGAGCTGCTTTACCTAAAGTCTACAGATCGTAGATGTCAGTCATGTCGACATATCTCCATGGCAACCCCTAGAGGAGTGTTTGATTGATGGGCAGGGCACCATCGCTCATCCAAGTCGACACACTGAATTTAAGCATCACACGAGGCTTGTGGTGCTTCTGTCCATGTCGGAAGTGTAGGCCAGTAGGGGCCTCTGTGGAGGGGTCATTCTGCAGGGGTCACCGCTGGGGACAGCAGAAGGGACTATGGAAGTGGGAGGCCAACCCACCAAGATGGCAGGATATTGCCCATGGGTCCTGGCCCCGCTTCCTGGGAACGTTCTCCAGAGTTCACAGGCAAACCAGACAAGGTGATGCCACGAGGCTGAGGGTCCCGCCCCAAGATAGGCATTATAACCTCAGAGCCAGGGATGACCTTGGAGGTCACCTTGTCCAATCCTCCCCACTTTGAGGAGATGATCCTGAAATGCAGAGACACCAAGATGCTACTTGAGGTCACCCCTCATGGGGGGCTGGGCCCCTTGGAAGGTGCTGGGACTATGTCTACCTAATTTAAAGAGGACCCACAGTTTCCTGGAAAAGCATCATTTTTTTTTGTGTGTGTGTGTGTGTGTGGTACGCGGGCCTCTCACCGCTGTGGCCTCTCCCGTTGCGGAGCGCAGGCCCCGGACGCGCAGGCTCAGCGGCCATGGCTCACGGGCCCAGCTGCTCCGCGGCACGTGGGATCTTCCCGGACCGGGGCACGAACCCGTGTCCCCTGCATCGGCAGGCGGACTCTCAACCCCTGCGCCACCAGGGAAGCCCTCAAAAGCATCATTTTTAAAAAGACTTTCAAGTTCATTAATGTGAGGGTGCATTGCATGTGTCAAGATGATTGGGCCACGGGGTCCAGATATCTGGTGAAGCATTGTTTCTGGGTGTGTCTGGGAGCATGTTTCAGGATGAGATGAGCACTTGAATCAGTGGACTGAAGAAAGCAGATTGCCCTCCCTAGGGTGGGTGGGCCTCATCTAATCAGGTGAAGGCCTGAATAGAACAAAAATGTGGAGGAAGGGAGAATTCACTTTCTGCCTAGTTGCTGAGCTGGGACATCCATCTTTGCCTGCCCTCTACCCTCTGGCTCCCAGGCCTTCAAGAAACACCACCTGCTCTCCTGGGTGTTCAACTTGCAGACAACAGATGGTGAGACCTCTAGCCTCCATAATCTCATGAAACTTATAATAACATTTGAATAAGTATCTATCTATCTATCTATATCTACCTGCCTATATGTATCTATCAATATCTATCTATCAACTATATCTGTCTATCTATCCATCTATCTATATCTATCTGGCTATCTATATCTATCATTTCTATCTATCTATCATCTATGTCTATCTATCTATATGTTTATCTATCTATACGTCTATCTATCACCCCTCTCTTTCTATCTACCTGCCTATTTATCTATATGTATGTATGTATCTATCTATCACCTATGTCTATCTATGTCTGCCTATCTAACTACCTATTGTCTATCTATCCACCTATCTATCTATCATCTCCCCTCTTTCTCTATCTCTCTCTCTCTTTCTTTCTCTCCCTCTCTCCCTCTCTCCCTCTCTCCCTCCCTCCCTCCCTCTCTCCCTCCCTCTCTCTCTCTCTCTCTCCCTCTCTCTCTCTCTCCCCCATTATTTCTGCTTCTCTGGAGAACTCTAATACAATTAGCATCATGCTTTACAATTTCAACTGGCTTTTAGGCAGTTTTCATTTAGCTTTTCAAGTTCATTTTCATTTTGGCTCACAATTTTACCTGGGTTAAACAGTTGTAAATATAACTTATACCTATAATAAAAAATGAAAAAATGTAGAAGAAGAGGGAATGCATGGGGTGCAGAGCAAATAGAACCCCCCTACCCCCCACCCCTGCCTCAACACCACTTTTCCTCCTGGAAAGTCATCACTGTTATGTAACCATCTGTATATCCGTCCAGAACTTCCAATACATAGACACGTCCATTCCAGTACATACATATATGTAACTCAAAATGCAACTGAGGGCTTCCCTGGTGGCGCAGTGGTTGGGAGTCCGCCTGCCGATGCAGGAGACGCGGGTTCGTGCCCTGGTCCGGGAGGATCCCACATGCCGCGGAGCAACTAAGCCCGTGAGCCATGGCCGCTGGGCCTGCGCGTCCGGAGCCTGTGCTCCACAACGGGAGAGGCCACAACAGTGAGAGGCCCGCATACCGCAAAAAAAAAAAAAAAAAAAAAAAAAAAAAAAAAAAAAATGCAACTGAAATTATCTTTTACAAACTAGCTTCAAACTCACCTGGTTTCACTTAGAATGTATTTTGGACACTTTACATTTGCAGACCTATGGGATCAATCGATCCCATCTGAGAAGATGTCAGGGTTTTTTCTTTCCTATCTCTATTTGGACATCCACTGACTTAAACATTTCCTATTGACAAACATTTAGATTGTTTCCAATGTGCCGTAGTTTAAGCTCCATCTTCTTCCCACATGGAGCTTTGCACAGACGTTCAATAAATCAGGTAGATCTTTAGGATAAATCCTCAGAGATATGCACATTATAATTTGGTGGATATTGTCAAATGACCCTCCTAAAAAGTTGCAATAATCTACAGTTCCTGGTTTCCCACACATGCATCAAAACTGGAGAGCATCAAACATTTTCATTTTTGCCAAAATAACTATAAACGGCATTTCACTTTATAATCATTTGCCTTAAAAAAGAAATAAATGAGCTTGTGAAGGTGATCATTGGGTATATCTTTCTTTCCTTCTCTGAACTGCCTCTTTGTATAGCTGGCCCAGTTTTTCTTTAAACTTTTTTTCATTTGCTATGTTTATTATTATTAGATCCATTATTTTATTTTTTAAAATTTATTTATTTATTCATTCATTCATTCATTCATTTATGGCTGTGTTGGGTCTCCACTGCTGTGCACGGGCTTTCTCTAGTTGTGATGAGCGGTGGCTACTCTTTTGTTGCGGTACGCAGGCTTCTCATTGGGGTGGCTTCTCTTATTATGGAGCACAAGCTCTAGGCGCATGGGTTTTCAGTAGTTGTGGCACGTGGGCTCAGTAGTTGTGGCTCACGGGCTCTACAGCGCAGGCTTGGTAGTGGTGGCACATGGGCTTAGCTGCTCCACGGCCTGTGGGATCTTCTCAGACCAGGGCTCGAACCCGTGTCTCCTGCACTGGCAGGAGGATTCTTAACCACTGCGCCACCAGGGAAGCCCTAGGTCCCTTATTATAAATCTTTTAAGACGTAACCCCTACAAATACTGACACACCCACTCCCAATAGCTATACACCTTACAACAGGATACTTAGGATCTTAGAAATGCTAAGAGCTTGCGGATCTTAATGTCACACTTCCTGAGACTCAAGGTCTGCACTTAATAAACAATGGGCAAGTTATTTGACCTCCTTCTGCATGTATTTTCTTGTCTGTGAAATGGGTTAATGACAGTCCCTCCTTTCTCAATTTTGTCTGAGGTTTCAATGAAGTCAGCAAGATAAAGTGCTTAGAACATGGACGGGCCTAGAGATGATCACACGAAGTGAAGTCAGAAAGAGAAAGACAAATATCATATGATATCACTTATATGTGGAATCTAAAAAAATGATACAAATGAACTTATCTACAAAACAGAAACGGACGCACAGACATAGAGAATAGACTTGTGGTTACCAAAGGGGATGGGGGAAGAATAGGGGTTTGGGATTAACAGATACACACGACTATATATAAAATAGATAATCAACAAAGACCTGCTGGAGAGCACGGGGAACTATATTCAGTGTCTTGTAATAACCTATTATGGAAAAGAATATGAAAAAGAATATATATATATAAACATGTGTCGCTGAATCACTTTGCTGTACACCTGAAACACAACATTGAAAATCAACTCTACTTCCATAAAAAATTAGAAAAAAGAAACACAAAGAGCAGGCAACTATTACCTGGTCAACCCATGTCCGATGTTACGACAGCTATTTTTCCTTTCTCTGTGTAGATACAAGGTACCTACTATCAAACCACAAAGGTGACATGATACAACATGCTTGTCTTGTCTGTGGCTTTCACAGCTTCTTTTCTGGTGAATCCTCATTTAGCACAATACTGGTATTTGCAAACATACACATATGTGTATGTAAATATACACCATGGGAACAACATTTTAACTTTCTTTTTAATTTATTTTTTATTGAAGTATAGTTGTGTTCATTTCTGCTGTACAGCAAAGTGACTCAGTTACACACATACATACATTCTTTTTCATATTCTTCTCCATGATGGCTCCTCCCGGGGTAGTGAATAGAGTTTCCTGTGCTCTACAGTAGGACCTTGTTGTGCACCCATCTTATAGATAATAGTTTTTTTGTTTGTTTGTTTTGGGTTTTTTTGTGGTACGCGGGCCTCTCACTGCCGTGGCCTCTCCCATTGCGGAGCACAGGCTCCGGACGCGCAGGCGCAGCGGCCACGGCTCACGGGCCCAGCCGCTCCGCGGCACGTGGGATCCTCCCCAACAGGGGCACGAACCCGCGTCCCCTGCGTCGGCAGGCGGACTCCCAACCACTGCGCCACCAGGGAAGCCCTAGATAATAGTTTACATCTGCTAATTCCAACCCCCCAGTTCATCCCTCCCCCACCCCCTCTCCCTTGGCTACCACAAGTCTGTTCTCTATGGAACAACATTTTTCTACTCTTGTTTTGTCTCAAGAAGAATGGGGCAATTTCATCAAATATCCGTCAGACCTGTATTAGTTGTTGCCTTTTATTTTGACCTATTTATAGGGTGGCATTGCACGAATCATATCTTAATTAACCCATCCTTCAATTCCTAAAATTAACCTCACCTTTGCATGTGTATTATTCTTTTGATGTAGAGTGAATGATGCTATTTGCTGAATCAATTTTCATGTTATTTGCAATAATATTCCTTTCACTTTGGAGTCTCTTTTTCTTAGGCTTTTAAAATCAAATTTTAGAATGATTCTGAGGAAGCTCTCCCAAATTATTTAGAAGCTTTCCTTCTTAACCCAATCTCTGAGTAATATAAATACCTTGAGAATTCCTTGCAGGTTTCAGAGAACTTCGTTAAGAAATCTATGACCTTGAACATTTTTATGCAGAGATAGCTCTTACTCAATTTCTTCGTTAAAGCTGATTTACTGATATTTGCTTTGTTTTTCTAAATTCTGGTAATGCATATTTTGCCTAGAATCATCCCTTTTATTCCACTTTTCAAAAATATTTGCATAAGCCACTGTCAATCACACTGATTTTTGTGATGAATATACTGTCTGAGGGTCAATTTGGGGTATGCACACTTTATCATTCTTTTCATATTGCTCTCTAGTGGTTTATCTGAAAATTTCTTCAGAAGTCTAGGTCTCTGCTTTATTGTATCCTCTTATTAAATATATTTATGGAGCATTTGTTTCAGACTCTGCAATATTCTAGAAGGTGGACATAAGGCTGTGAACACAACAGTTAAATCCCCTACTTGGTGGCGATTACCATCTGGGCATTGAAAATTCTAGCAAAGAGAACCAGGCCCAGAGGTGGGATTGCAATCCCAGAAAAGCAAGGAGGTCCATGTGTCATCAATGAAGGGAGAAAAATAAATAGTGGTGGAACTGGAGATCACAGAGGTAGCTTGTCTCCGAATCCTGTAGATCCCTGAAGGCTTTAGGAACCAGGGTGGATTTTTTATTATGCATACTGATCCACGTTGTTACTTATTCAATCCTCCTTTATTAGCTGAAGAATTTCATTTTCTTGCTTTCTTGAGATTGACGTTTCTCTTTATCAACTTCTCAGTCTAACATCTGATTCGTTATTTAAAAAATAAACCCCTTCTAAAAAAAGTCAATCCCCTTTTCCCCTACCACCCGAGAGTAATTTTAGCCATATCCCCAAGGTCCTGAAAGTGATTGCTTTAACTTCCTTTCTTCTTCCCGAAAGACATTTAAAAGAGAGTTTTAAAATCCCCGTTGGAAACTGTAACTCAAAAAGACACATGCACCACCAGCAGCAGCACTATTCACAACAGCCAAGACATGGTAGCAACCTAAATGTCCATCAACAGAAGAATGGATAAAGAAGATGTGGTACATATATACAATGGAATATTACTCAGTCATAAAAAAAAGAATGAAATACTACCATTTGCAGCAACATGGATGGACCTAGAGATTGTCATACTGAGTGAAGTAAGTCAGACAGAGAAAGACAAATACCATAGGATATCACTTGTCTGTGGAATCTAAAGTATGACACAAATGGACTTATCTACAAAACAGAAATAGACTCACAGACACAGAGAACAGACTTGTGGTTGCCGAGGGGGTGGGGGGTGGGGGAGGGATGGACTTGGAGTTTGGGATTAGCAGATGCAAACTAGTAGATATAGGATGGATAGACAACAAGGTCCTACTGCAGAGCACAGGGAACTACATCCAATCTCCTGGGATAAACCATCATGGAAAAGAATATAAAAAAGCATGTGTATATGTGCTTAACTGAGTCACTCTGCAGAGACTGGCACAAGATTGTAGATCAACTATACTTCAATAAAAAACAATCCCAGGGCTTCCCTGGTGGCGCAGTGGTTGAGAATCTGCCTGCTGATGCAGGGGACATGGGTTTGAGCCCTGGTCTGGGAAGATCCCACATGCCGCGGAGCAACTAGGCCCATGAGCCACAACTACTGAGCCTGCACGTCTGAAGCCTGTGCTCCGCAACAAGAGAGGCCATGCTAGTGAGAGGCCCATGCACCGTGATGAAGAGTGGCCCCCACTTGCCGCAACTGGAGAAAGCTCTTGCACAGAAATGAAGACACAACACAGCCAAAAATAAATAAATAAATAAATAAAATTTTTAAATGAATATCTGCTTATAAAAAAAAAATTGTTAAAACAAAGAAAAAAGACCCCGAATAGCCAAAGCAATCTTGAAAAAGAAAAACGGAGCTGGAGAAATCAGGCTCCCTGACTTCAGACTATACTACAAAGCTACAGTCATCAAGACAGCATGGTACTGGCACAAAAACAGAAATATAGATCATTGGAACAGGATAGAAAGCCCAGAGATAAACCCACACACATATGGTCATCTCATATTTGATAAAGGAGGCAAGATTATATAGTGGAGAAAAGACAGCCTCTTCAATAAGTGGTGCTGGGAAAACTGGACAGCTACATGTAAAAGAAAGAAATTAGAACAGTCGCTAAGACCATACACAAAAATAAATTCAAAATGGATTAAAGACCTAAAAGTAAGGCCAGACACTATCAAACTCTTAGAGGAAAACTTAGGCAGAACACTCTATGACATAAATCACAGCAAGATCCTTTTTGACCCACCTCCTAGAGAAATGGACGTAAAAACAAAAATAAACAAATGGGACCTAATGAAATTTAAAAGCTTTTGCACAGCAAAGGAAACCATAAACAAGACAAAAAGACAACCCTCAGAATAGGAGAAAATATTTGCAAATGAAGCAACTGACAAAGGAAAAAATCTCCAAAATATACAAACAGCTCATGCAGTTCCATATCAAAAAAACAAACAACCCAATCCAAAAATGGGCAGAAGACCTAAATAGACATTTCACCAAAGAAGATATACAGATTGCCAGAAAACACATGAAAGAATGCTCAACATCACTAATCATTAGAAAAATGCAAATCAAAATTACAATGAGATATCACCTCACACTGGTCAGAATGGCCATCATCAAAAAAATCTACAAACAATAAATGCTGGAGAGAGTGTGGAGAAAAGGGAACCCTCTTGCACTGTTGGTGGGAATGTAAACTGATACAGCCACTATGGAGAACAGTATGGAGGTTCCTTAAAAAACTAAAAATAGGGCTTCCCTGGTGGCGCAGTGGTTGAGAATCTGCCTGCCGATGCAGGGGACATGGGTTCGTGCCCCGGTCCGGGAAGATCCCACATGCCATGGAGCAACTGGGTCCATGAGCCATGGTCACTGAGCCTGTGCTCCGCAACAGGAGAGGCCACAGCAGTGAGAGGCCTGCGTACAACAACAACAACAACAACAAAAAAAAAAAAACTAAAAATAGGACTACCATATGACCCAGCAATCCCACTACTGGGCATATACCCTGAGAAAACCATAATTCAAAAAGAGTCATGAACCACAATGTTCATTGCAGCTCTATTTACAATAACCAGGACATGGAAGCAACCTAAGTGTCCATCAACAGATGAATGGATAAAGATGTGGCACATATATACAATGGAATATTACTCAGCCATAAAAGGAAACGTAATTGAGTCATTTGTAGTGAGGTGGATGGACCTAGAGTGTCATACAGAGTGAAGTAAGTCAGAAAGAGAAAAACAAATACCATATGCTAACACATATATATGGAATCTTAAAAAAAAAAAAAAAGGTCATGAAGAATCTAGGAGCAAGATGGGAATAAAGATGCAGACCTACTAAAGAATGGACTTGAGGATACAGGGAGGGGGAAGGGTAAGCTGGGTCATAGTGAGAGAGTGGCATGGACAGATATACACTACCAAATGTAAAATAGATAGCTAGGGGGAAGCAGCCACATAGCACAGGGAGATCAGTTCGGTGCTTTGTGACCAGCTAGAGGGGCGGGATAGGGAGGGTGGGAGGGAGGGAGATGCAAGAGGGAAGAGATATGGGGACATATGTATATGTATAGCTGATTCACTTTGTTATAAAGCAGAAACTAACACACCACTATAAAGCCATTATACTCCAATTAAGATATTTTTAAAAACTGTCATCATAAGCATCATTATCAATAAACGTTGAAGCTACACATTAAAAAAAAGACAGCATGACAGAGCAATTAGATTGTGTAGGTGATATATTTTATTCTAATATTCATGCTGAAATTATTGTAGTAAGGTTCTCCAGAGAAACAGAACCAATAGGATGTGTGTGTGTGTGTGTGTGTGTGCGTGTGTGTGTGTGTGTGTGTGTGTGTGTTTGTATGGAGAGAGAGAGAAAGGGAGATATTTATTTTAGGGAATTGATTCATGCAATTACATGCAATTATAGAGGCTGGCAAGTCCAAAATCTGCAGGGTAGACGAGCAGGCTGGAGACCCAGGAAAGAGATGATGTTGCAGCACAAATCCAGATGAATTCTGCTGCAAAATGCCATCTTTGGGCTTTCCTGGTGGCGCAGTGGTTGAGAATCTGCCTGCTAATGCAGGGGACACGGGTTCGAGTCCTGGGCTCGGAGGATCCCACATGCCGCGGAGCAACTGGGCCCGTGAGCCACAACTACTGAGCCTGCGCGTCTGGAGCCTGTGCTTCACAACAAGAGAGGCCGCGATAGTGAGAGGCCCACGCACCGCGATGAAGAGTGGCCCACGCTTGCCACAAGTGGAGAAAGCCCTCGCACAGAAACGAAGACCCAACACAGCAAAAATAAATAAATAAACTCCTACTCCCAACATCTTCTTTAAAAAAAAAAAATGCCATCTTTCTCTGGGGAGGTCAGTCTTTTGTTCTATTCACACCTTCAACTGATTTGACGAGGCCCACCCACACTATGGAGCACAATCTGCTTTAGTCAAAGCCTAACAATTTAAATGTTAATTTCATCCATAAACACCCCCACGGAAACATCCAGAATAATGTTTGGCCACATATCTGGGCACCATGGCCAAGTCAAGTCGACATATAAAATTAACACAAGCACTATTACTAAGATGAAATTGTTGGGGGAAAAAGGAAGATTGAATGTGAAGCAGCGAACTGGGAGCTGCCAGAATGCACTATTTTTAAAAGCAGCCAGACAAAGAAAGGGCTGATATAAATGGGAAAGCATGTGCAGGTAACACAAGGTTAGAAGAAGCTCATGTAAGACAAGAGAGTCTGCCATGCTTGTGGGTCAGAAACAAGAGATTAAGGAAAGCCTTCCAAATGAGGACCCCTCTTGTCAACCCCAAGCCAGGAGCTTCTGTGATTTGATAGCAGAATGCGAAATCCCACACAGATAACTGCCAGTCCTCCACTGTGCCAAGTTTTGCCTTCAGTTTGGGACACAGTGTCAGGACAAAAGAGTTTACCCTGACACTCTGGTTCAAACATGGACGATATCTGATCCAAGCTCTTCTGAAATATGTGTGTGTGTGTTACCAGGAAAGAACCCCATACCTATGAAAGAAGCACAATCATATCGTAGGTTAAAAGGTAGACCTCACAGGTGTTAGCCAGGCCAACTTTTTCCAAGAGCTCATGGGCATCATTTATTCATTCAACAAACACTACTGCATGATCCATGATCACCACCATCTTGCCAGCTCCTATATTTTTATATCCCTGGTTTCTCATCCAGTACTGATATCCCGAATGTTTGCACTACTCATAGGTCAAAGCAATGAATGGATAAATGACTAATTCCTTTGCTCCATCCTCCCTTACAAAATCCTGAGCAGAAACTCTGGGATGAGCCCTGGTCCTTTCACATAGTACGTAAAATGGATTTCTGAGATTTGTCTTAAGCCATGTTTAATAAGACCAAAAAAAGAAGACCTTGCATGATAACCCAGAACTAAAGTGTGCATGATCTTATTTTCTAAGTGATATGAGCCTCATAGCTTATTAGCAAAAAGCATCAACACCATTTCCATTATCATGTCATCATCTTCATTATTATCACTACCATCATCAGCACTATTACCATCATTATCACACTATCACCATCATCACCACCACCACCATCATCCATGAGAATCTGAAACCCCTGTGGTGAGTCATCAGAGCCTCCACTCAGGCTTCTGAGAAAACAATCTGACCCAAAATGACTGTTTCCCTCTCTTCTTTATGCCTGAAAGATAGTCTTCTGACTGATGTTTTCCTTTGGGCAGTGGAACATTCTCGGTGGCCTAAAAACTAGGAAAAGTGATGACCGAACCTCCTTGTGAGACAGCCTCCAAGTGGCCTCATAACAAATTGGTCTGGTTTGAGCCTCCTAAGTGATTTTCAGTGCAGCTGCATCCCCTAAACTCATTTGTTGCGTGTCATGCCATGGTTCCTGGGGAATCAATTAACAGAAACTGAACAGAATAAGGTCTCTTTCTCTCCTTTAAGTTTCCTTCAACAAGTATTGGTTTTTCTCCAGAGGAACTTACTGCCCTGAACGAGTATAGGCATAGAAACATTCATTTCTGTTACTTTGCCGTTCCAGGAGAAATGACAGGAGTAAGCATGAGCCGTCCCTGATGTGGCCATCTGGAAACTAAAACACTTCGGTGGCCCCATCCGCTAATTTTGAAATAGCTTTAGACGTGTGATGGGCGTCTGTGCAACTGAACTCAGATATAAGTCGGAGAAAGGATCCACCAAAGCTGTGCTAGGAGAACTCACTGGGAAAAAGAATTGGATGAAGAAATTGAGAACAGTGTTGTTTGTTTAGATCAGACATGGTTGCATGTGAACGGACCAAAGCCAGAAGTCTTCTCATGGCCTCGGGTCCCATGGAGGAGTAACAGAAAATCAAGGGCACCACATACGTCAGTGAATTCTGAGCTGCTGTGGCGGACGGCTGCACCGTGGCTCCATTAACTATGTTTGGCAGGGTATCGTTAGCAAAGTTAGAGCTTGAGACCCAAACTTCAGTGAATCTGGGAGGACAGCCCTGCTGACAGCAGTGACTCCACAAGGCCAGCCTAAGACTCCACAGGTTCAAATAGCTATTCAAGCAGATGAATGGCACCAGGCTATCAAGGTGACAAGGTTAGGTGCCCGTCCAGGTGGATGGACCCTGGTGAAAGCAAGCCCAGCAAGAAAATTTTGGAAAGTGAGGTGGGAGATTTTGCCATTGGGATGAGCCATCCAACCACCCACTCATCCTTTCACCACCCATCCATCCACCCATCCATCCACCCATCCATCCATCCATCTACCCATCCATCCATCTACCCATCCATCCACCCATCCAACCATCCATCCATCCACCCACCCCTCCATCCACCCATCCCTCCATCCATCCATCCACCCATCCATCTATCCATCTACCCATCCATCCATCTACCCATCCATCCACCCCTCCAACCATCCATCCATCCACCCATCCAACCATCCATCCATCCACCCATCCATCCACCCACCCCTCCATCCACCCATCCATCCACCCATCCATCCACCCCTCCAACCATCCATCCATCCACCCCTCCAACCATCCATCCATCCACCCATCCATCCATCCACCCCTCCATCCACCCATCCAACCATCCATCCATCCACCTATCCAACCATCCATCCATCCACCCACCCCTCCATCCACCCATCCATCCACCCATCCATCTACCCATCCACCCATCCATCCATCCACCCATCCATCTACCCATCCATCCATCTACCCATCCATCTACCCATCCATCCACCCATCCAACCATCCATCCACCCACCCATCCATCCATCTACCCATCCATCTACCCATCCATCCACCCATCCAACCATCCATCCATCCACCCATCCACTTATCCATCTACCCATCCATCCATCCACCCACTTATCCACCCACTCATCGATTCACCATCCATCCATCTACCATCCATCCATTTGACCAGGAAGCATGATGTATCAGGAACTATGACTCAAAGGCATAAAGATATGGTCCAGTCAGCAGAACTCCAGGCTCACAGTCAGGGTTGAGGCTCCAAGAAGAAAGAACTTGGAGACACAGGGGAGAGAGATGAGCTTGGGTGATTCAAAAACTAGGATGTAGCGATCTCTCACTTTAGAAGAATGCTGGATCACCAAAAAAAAGCAGGGCAGACTGTGCTGTTGGGCCCAACTCAGCACCCGGTGATCAGCACGAAGGCACCCCCTTCTCAGGCAGCCTCGTGGGAATGGGGACGTCATCTGACCTTCTCCACGAAGGTGCTGGTCCAAGGAGGACTTTCTCCATGAGCAGCTTTAAAGCTCTCTCATTCATGCCCACACTGATCTAGGAACCGACATGGAAATGAGCTTCTTAGTGGAGATGCAGGGAGAAGGCAGTGAAAGACTCTTTAGGTAAAGTTGAGGGTGGGATGAGGAGAATGAAACCCAAGGGTGAACGTTTAAGAGAAGATGCAGAGGCGAGACGGACCCAGAAGGGAAGCTGGAACAAGCGTAGCGATTGCTCTGGCAAAGGGCAGAAAATATCCAAGGCAGAGGAGGAACTTCAGAAGCAGAAGACAATAGTTACTCGTGAGGGTTTTGTTTGAGGAACAATATGGAACTCCAGAGCAGCTGCAAGGCACATGGCAGGTCACGGTTGGACGGGTGATCTGGAAGAAGTTTGAGGATAGAAGGCCTCGAACAGGTGGCCAAGGGCTTTGACTCACAGGCAAGGGAGATGGGTGGAGGCATCGGGAGTGGACCATCGCTCCTCTGCATCACCTGGATTCCAGTGGGGAGAGACTGAGAGCAGGGAACCCAGGTAGGAGACCATGGCTCTAACTGAGCTTTGGAAAGAATGGCTCACAGTAGGAGAACAACAGAGACAGAAAAATGCAAGAGAGATTTTGAAAGAAGGTGAGTAAGTAAGGGGATGCAACATTCATGAAAGTTTCAAAATTGCTCGTGATGAATGGTTGGTGGTGGGTTCTTATCATGAGTTTCCTCAGAAGAAATTGTTGTATTTCTAAGATAGAATAAACTGATTGAATATGTGAGCAACAGAGTGAGATGTCAATGATATAATTAAAAGTATTATGTGAATGAGAGAGAGAGAGAGAGAGTTTTACTGACAAAATGAGACCTATCCATAAAGATGTGTTGGAGGGAAATTCAGACTTTTATGGGAAAGTGACCCCTTTCCCTAATCCAACCTTACAGACTATGGCAAAAGCTGTGATGGGGCTACAGAAATCAGTCGACTACTTTTGACTAGCTTACTTTTAACTTAGTGATGGGGCAAAAATGATGATGATGGTGATGATGATGGTGATGGTGATGGTGATGATGCTGATGGTCATGGTGATGATGATGGTGGTGATGATGATGGTGGTGATAATGGTGATGGTGATGATGATGGTGGTGATGGTGATGATGGTGATGCTGCTGGTGATGGCGGTGATGCTCATGCTGATGATGATGGTGATGATGATGGTGGTGATGATGGTGATGATGATGGTGGTGATGATGGTGATGGTGATGATGATGGTGGTGATGATGGTGATGGTGATGGTGATGGTGATGGTGATGGTAATGGTGATGATGGTGGTGATGATGGTGGCGATGATGGTGGTGATGATGTTACTGATGGTGATGATGATGGTGGTGATGGTGTTACTGATGGTGATGGTGATAATGGTGATGATGATGGTGATGACGGTGATGATGGTGAGGATGGTGGTGATGATGGTGGTGGTGATAATGGTGATGACGGTGGTGGTTAATAAGGCAATGGTGATGGTGATGGTGACGATGGTGGTGAGGATGGTGGTCATGGTGATGGTGGTGGTGGTGATGATGGTGGTGATGATGACAGTGGTGATGGTGATGATAATGGTGATGATGATGATGACGGTGGTGATGGTGATGATTATGATTACAATGATGATGATAAGTGCAGACTAGTACATATTGACTTTGAGATGACAATTTCAAGCCAAGTTGGTGTTTACAGTAAAAACCTTAAGAAGGTCTTAAGAAGACCTCTAAAAAGTCTTAAGAAGAGTCTGTGGCTAGACATAAAATTCTGAAAGTCATTTGCATGGCAGAATTAGAGGACTGAAACTCTGAAGCGAAATCTACTCTCCAAGACAAAAATTGCCATCGTAATGAAGCTGATAATTCCTGAGATTTCAGCAAGAGCCAGCCTTGGTCTTGAGTCACATGGAGTCATTTGCCCCGTATTCACCAAAACCCCACGCGTTGAGCACTGTGGTTATCCCAATCTACGGATCCGTATGGGAAGCACAGAGGCTGACAAGTGTGCTCAAGGTTACAAAGATAGTCTGCAGAGATCTGAACACAAATCCCGACAGTCTCAGGATTTATTCCTATCGATTTCTCCCTTTACGTCTGTCACTATTTGTTTTATGTATTTGGGTGCACCTATATTAGGTGCATATGTTGATGAGTGTAAAATCCCCTTCCTGTATTGATCCTTTTATCATTATACAGTGTCCTTCTTTATCTTTCTTTATAGCCTTTGCTTTAAAGTCTACTTTGTCTGAAATGAGTACTGCACCGACAGTCTCAGGATTTAAATACAAGGATTTCAGGTGCACAAGTCCAGAGTTCACGTGGCCAGGAAGAGGGAGAAGATCCCAAGTTATGGAGGCATACTAGCCTTCAGGGAAAGAAAAGAGAAACGGCAGGAAGACAGATATCAAGAGAACATGAAGCAGAGGGGAAGAAGGTGGTCCCAAGATGGAGCAGAATCATGGCAGCCCAGACTGGGAGCTGCGAGAGGATGGGGCAGCCAGTGGATTGGACGCCGAAGATGACGGAGGGCATGTTGGCAGCAAGCACATCACAGGACGGTTCATACATTCATCCTTGTGACTAGAAGTCATCACGGGCAAGTAGCAAGGGACTGTGTTGGGACTGGATGGCACAGAAATGGAGCTATGAATTTGGTGAAGAAAAGGGTACTGTTTTCATTGAATAGTTGCACTTGTACATATGGTTTTTTAAAAAAATACATTTAGGGCTTCCCTCATGGTGCAGTGGTTGAGAGTCCACCTGCCGATGCAGTGGACACGGGTTCGTGCCCCGGTCCGGGAAGATCCCACGTGCCGCGGAGCGGCTGGGCCCGTGAGCCATGGCCGCTGAGCCTGCGCGTCCGGAGCCTGTGCTCTGCAGTGGGAGAGGCCACGACAGTGAGAGGCCCGCGTACCACAAAAAAATAAGTAAAAAATAAAATAAAATAAATAAAATAAAAATACATTTATTTATGTATTTATTTGTTTGTTTATTTATTTATGGCTGCGTTGGGTCTTCATTGCTGCGTGCAGGCTTTCTCTAGTTGTGGCGAGCGCATGCTACTCTTCATTATGGTGCAAGGGCTTCTCATTGAGGTGGCTTCTCTTGTTGCGGAGCATGGGCTCTAGGCGCACAGGCTTCAATAGTTGTGGCTCGCGGACCCTAGAGCGCAGGTTCAGTAGTTGTGGCACACGAGCTTAGCTGCTCTGCAGCATGTGAGATCTTACCGGACCAGGGCTCGAACCCATGTTCCCTGTATTGGCAGGCGGATTCTTAACCACTGCATCATCACAGAAGTCCCTGTACATGTGGTTTTAGTTTAGAGATGAAGAAGAAATTCTGGCCCATTAAAATTATTAGGTCATATAGAGATGGCTAAATAGCACATGTAAAGATGCTCAAAATCACTAATTATTAGAGAAATGTAAATCAAAACTACAATGAGGTATCACCAAACACCCGTCAGAATGGGCAGCATCAAAAGACCTACGAACAATAAATGCTGGAGAGGGTGTGGAGAAAAGGGAACCCTCCTGCACCGTTGGTGGGAATGTAAATTGGTGCCGCCACTGTGGAAAACAGTACGGAGGTTCCTTAAAAAACTAAAAATACCATATGACCCAGCAATCCCACTCCTGGGCATGTATCCGGAGTAGACCATAATTCGAAAATACACATGCACCCCAACGTTCACAGCAGCACTACTTACAGTAGCCAAGACACGGAAGCAACCTAAGTGTCCATCAAGTGAAGAATGGATAAAGAAGATGTGGTACATATATACAATGGAATATTACTCAGCCATAAAAAAGAATGAAATAACATTTGCAGCAACATGGATGCAACTAGAGATTATCATACTGAGTGAAGTAAGTCAGACAGAGAAAGATAAATCATATGGTATCACTTATATGTAGAATTGGAAAAAAATGATACAAATGAACTTATTTACAAAACAGAAACACAGATGTAGAAAACAAACTTATGGTTACCACGGGGTAAGGGGGGAGGGATAAATTGGGAGATTGGGATTGGCATATACACACTACTATATATAAAATAGATAACGAATAAGGACCTAGTGTATAGCACAGGGAACTCTATTCAATGCTCTGTAATGACCTACATGGGAAAAGAATCTAAAAAAGAGTGGATATATGTGTAGGTATAACTGATTCACTTTGCTGTACAGCAGAAACTAACACAACATTGTAAATCAACTACACTCCAGTATAAATTAATTTAAAATTTATTAGGTTGTGGTGTGAATTTCCAAGGAAGGTCTTAAGTTTCATGCTCTGGGTGTTGTATTATTGTTAAAGAGTAAGACACTCTGTTCCAGCCGTGTCCTGAGTCCCGTCCTACGACAAAGCCACAGTCTGTGACGGGAGTGCCCGCACACAGGAGCTTCTTACAAAGAAGTGCATGGTAGAAGAGGAACTTGCTTGGAGCTGCCGCAAATCTGACCAAGAGCCCCCTGTCCCTCGGTCCTCATGGGTTTCTCCTCAGTCTGCAAAGGCTTCTTTTAGCTGTTGGGGAAATCTGCTGACTGCACAATAAGCGGCGGCAGTGGGTTGCAGGAGGAGAAACAGAAATACATGGCTGGATGGAAAACTGCATGAGAATAAGGCTTAGCGGGCGGGGTGTGAAGCAACCTGCTCCATTACTTTAGAAAATACCAAAGGAGCTAAGATACCAGGGCCTTTCGCAATGAAGAAGAAAGAGTATGAATATACTCTTTCATACTCAGAGGTGTCCCCAGAGTATGAAAGAGTATGAATATGTCCTGAATCTCGTGGACACCTCCCTAGAGGTTTGTATCACTCCATCTTAACCAATATTTTTCTCATCATTGTGGGAATTGCGTGACGATCCATCCGCTGGGGTCATTAGTCATCTGGGGACAGAGGAATCCTCTAACCTAGGCAGACCGTCTCCAAAAGTCAGCCGGTCCGTCCATCCTACTCCATGGATTATGGTCGATGGATTTTGATGGCCCGTTCCAAGTCCAGGAAAGCAAGTACTATGGGTGAGTCTACTTTGTGTTCTATTTTCCAGCTTTCAGACCACAGAAAACCTGCAGAATATTCCTGTGGACACGTGGCTGCCTCCTCTTTCTCCAACACCCAAGGCATTTCTCAAGGAACAGAGAGAGTTTAGAATACTCTTCGGTCTTCTAAATGCACACCCGAACCTGAGCCGTCTGCGACAGTTTTATAGTAATCTCTCCGTCTCAACAGAAATGGGGAGTTTTTATGACCCATCTCTCAAATGCTTTCATATGTGCGTGTTTGGGTGTCTCTTGTCTTCTGCCATCAGCACGGGGCGCAGTAGAGCCTTCCAAGCTCCATGGCAACCACAAAATGTCGGCTTCACTCAGCATCATCGGGTCACCCCAGGGAAAGGTGATCAGTATCTGTCAACCACACAGTTCAGCTGCCGGGGATAGTTAATGGGCTGAGGATGCCAGGCTCCAGGCAGCCAAGTCCGCCAGGAACAAGAGGGCAGGGCCTGAAGGAGGGAAACGTATCCCATCTTGCAAGAGACCGTTGAGGATGTTAAAAGTAACCTTGGGCCACTCACAGGAAGAATTAATTGCTTGTGACTACGATATTCCTGTCCGTGGCAGAGACTCACAACCAGCCAGGATACATCACGGTCGTCCTAGCACCTGCCGAGTCATCCCCTCTACGGACACTGGTGCACACCTTCCCGTGTGTAAGAAAAATTAAGCAAGAAGTACTAAGAGCTCCTCTGCCTTCTGACCGTTGTGAAGGAATAATGAAGCATCTGTGCACACAGAACGCATGTATGGTATCCACAACAGAAGCATCAGAAAAGGAGCTGGCCTTGCACGTAGGGAAGTGATTGCTGTGGGATTAGGAGAGTCCTTTAAGGGAAACAAAACACAAAAAACTCGTGTGGGAGCTTCTTTTAGTTTCCTGAAGATGCTATCACAAAATTTGCAACAATTGGATGCTTTCAAACAAGAGAAATGTATTGTGTCACAGTCTAAAGGACAGAAGTCCAAGACGAAGGTGTTGGCAGGGTTCCTTCTGAGGGCCGTGAGGGAGAATTTGCTCCACGCCTCTCTCCCAGCTTCTGGGGGCTGCCGGCAGCCTTGGCATTCCTGGGCTTGTAGACGCATCACTGCAATCCCTGCCTGTCTTCACATGATCTTCTCTACACGTGTGTTCTCTTTCGTCTGTTTGAAGGACATGAGTCATTGGATTTCTAGAGTCTACCCTCATCCGAGATAACCTCATCTTGAGATTCTGAACCTCGCTGCATCTGCAAAGACCCTTTTCTGAAATAAGGCTACAGTTCCCAGGAACCAGGGCTTAGGATGTAGACACAGTTCTCGGAGGAACCACAATCCAACCCACTACAGACCTTGAGCAGAGCAGGAATGAAAGGGGAAAGAAAAAGAAACATGGAAACCCATAAAATCAGGACCCTTTTCTTTCCCCCTGAAGGAATTTGAGAGAAGTAAGGCATCTTGGGCACCCATGAGCTGTCTAGAAGGCTGGTCTAGCAACGAGTCTAAGATTCTCATGGCTGGACGTATGTCCAAGACTTTTGAGCATTTTCCTTATTGGAGTAGGACCGACATTTTAAAACCTGGACCAATCAGAGTGGACAACATCCCCATGTCAACTTGAATCATCAGAAAGGCCAAGAGTGTGGCCATTTTTTTTTAAGACCATGGAAGAAAATCTATCTAGAAAGTGCCATCAAGATGCCAAATGGACAGAAGACTTAAATAGACATTTCTCCAAAGAAGACATACAGATGGCCAACAGGCACAAGAAAAGATGCTCATCGCTAATTATCAGAGAAATGCAAATCAAAACTACAATGAGGTTATCACCTTACACCGTTCAGAATGGCCATCGTGAAACAAGTCTACAAACAATAAATGCTGGAGAGGGTGTGGAGAAAAGGGAACCCTCCTGCACTGTTGGTGGGAATGTAAATTGGTGCAGCTACTATGGAGGACAGGATGGAGGGTCCTCAGGAAACTAAAAATAGAACTACCCTATGATCCAGCAATCCCACTCCTGGGCATGTATCTGGAGACAACCATAATTTGAAAAGACACATGCACCTCAATGCTCACAGCAGCCCTATTCACAATAAACAACACATGGAAACAACCTAAATGTCCATCAACAGATGAATGGATAAAGAAGATGTGGTACACAGACACAACGGACTACTACGGAGCCATAAAAAGAATGAAATAATGCCATTTGCAGCAACTTGGATGGACCTATAGATTATTATTACTAAGTCAGACAGAGACAGAAATACCATAGGATATCACTTATATGCGGAATCTAAAAAAATGATACAAATGAACTTATTTACGAAACAGAAACAGACTCACAGACTTAGAAAACAAACTTATGGTTACCAAAGGGGAAAGGGGAGAGGGACAAATTAGGAGTCTGTGGTTAACGTATACACACGACTACACTTAAAATGGATAACCAGCAAGGACCTACTGTAGAGCACAGGGAACTCTACTCAACATCTTGTAATAACCTATAATGGGAAAAGAATCTGGAAAAGAATAGATACACGTACATGTAGAACTGAGTCACTTTGCTGTACCCCTGAAGCCAACACAACATTGTTCATCAACTCTACTCTAATACAAAATAAAAATTTTGTAGAAAGATGCCAAATGAAGCATTGGCGAGTTTTTCATATTTCTTTCAAGTGTGATTTCTGACGAGTCACTCATCGGGGAGAAATCCTGGGGGTCCTTCCCCTCCCGCTGCTTTCTTTTCGTTTCAGTGCACACCAGTCACAATAGCTGCCAAATTGCTTTGGGATTCTCAACCCACTTTGCCCCTCGGGTGCTGAGATCCCTGCGTGTCTCATGCAATGGCCTCACACAGACTGTTTTTTGGTCCTCAGCTCTGAGGAGGTAAAGGTGAAAAGCCCCCCACCCCTGGACGGGAACCCAGCCATTTTCTAGATGAAACCCACTCCCTGCAGAGATAGAGAAATCCCTGCCGTGGAGGCAGCTCCACTGTGAGGAAACAAGTCTGACCTTGAACATTAAAGTCCTGTTGAAGAGTCTGGGGTGTGAGAATGAGACAGGAAGTGTGAAATGTGCAGAGCTTGGAAGCCACCCGGGTGCCAGACAAGTGGGAGCTCAGAAGTGCCAACCTCAGAGGTGGTGAATTGCTTCTGTCACCCCGTGGCATTTCTGAGTTCCCAAATCCAATCGCCCAACATGGGGTCAAATCCCGTTCTCTCCTCTGCCTTTGTGTCCAGGAATGAGGGATGCAGGGTGAGGAAGAACACAGCAATGTAGACTATGCTGGTTCCTATTCTTCCTCTCTGGGTTTTGAGTATTTCTCTGTTTCAGCTGCCCTGGCAGCTTTACACCTCCTGATGCCGCCACAACATGGCATTTTGTGACAAGACGGTAGACGCAAGGCGGTCCCTACCAATAAAGTGATGGTGTCGGTTCTTAGGGATCCACCAACACCTAGAGCGTGAAGCGCATCACTTTCCTTGCCATCGGACAGGCTCATTGCTTTATGTCCTGGTACCAGTCAACCGTACTCACGGCCGAGAAGCCTCGGGGTAGGTGAGATATGGCTGTAACATCACCACAAAGAGATGACACTTGTTAAATTGGTTCCTCCACCTCCCTGTGATGGAGATTCGATTAGAATGGGGATTCGTACCCACCCGTCTAAGCCAGACAAGATCCACCTCTGCACGTGATCCATTTCCTACCTGGGGTTCCCACCGATGAGTCACCGTTCTGGCAAAGTAAAGCTGTTGAACGATGTTTCATTAGGTGGTCCTACAACTCAAGGCCAACAATGCAACAGATGCTGGTTCATGGCACGGTGTGTCTACAATGCCTGGAGAAGAGGTGTCCCCAGGAAGCAGTAGAGCTGCTCTTTCAAAGCACTCATCCAGGTGTTTCTGGAAAGTGCCATTTTCCCACAGCTTGGTAAGGCCCCTCCTCCCCCTGTTCCCCAAAGCCAAGCATCTCCTTTAAAGAAAAGAGAAAGAAAAAGGGATCCTGTCAGTCTCCTTTAACAGGAGAGGGGTCCTGTAATAACGTACTTCCTAGTTTCTGTGTTTCTGCTGCTTTGATATCTTGGGGTCTTGCTGACCTTCCAGGGATGGCCAATTCCTAGAGATAGCAAACGACCCCCCTTCCAAATGCAAACTGACCCATCCAGACCCCATGCCCCCCCCAAGGGGGTCTCATATGCCTCCTTGTTTCATAGAAATATTAGCTGTTTTACTGCTTCAAGACCTTCTTTGATTCTACTGTGTTAAATTGTTTTGAGAAGCTGAGAGCACAGATGAGGACAAGGTGAAAACACTTCCCCCATGTTAAAAAAAAAAAAATGATGAAAGAGTAGTTACATATCTGGGATCTGATCGTTTACAAGGTTGATGACACGGGTCCCTTTGGGAAGTGAATCCCCTCGAGGGTCCACATTTGATGGAGGAAGCAGAATGCAGGTTTTAAGTCTACTAAGGATGTGATGCTGGGTGTGAATGCCAGCAGGGAGCTACCTGTGTTGCTGTTTCTATTTGGATTCTCAAGGGCCACCATCCGCCTGCCTTCATCCGTCCCAGAGCAGGTACCAGACAACTAGGATAGCAACTGGACCCAGGACCCGCTGGAATTATTCAGACCAACCCATCCCAATCCTGCTCACCTGCTCCCGCCTGTGGAAACCATAGTAAAGGCTGCTGTTTAGTCCCCACCCCCAATCCTCCTGACCGACCCTGGTGCCTCCCCATGTGGCCCTGCGTGGCGTGTCCCCTCCCCTTGGAAACTGTGAGTCACCAACTGTCTATTTCCCCCCCATCTTTATCAACATCAAATTGATGAATAAAAATTGTATTATTTAAGGTGCACCACTTGATGCTTTGATATATGTACATAGTGTGAAATAGTGGCCACCAATAAACTAATGAATATATATGCATCATCTCACATAGCTTCCAATTTCGTTTTTGTTCGTTTGTTTGAGAAAAGTTAAGATCAGCCCTCTTAGTGCATTTCAAGTATACAAGACGGTATTGCTAAGGAAAGACGCATGGCCGTAGATCTACAAACTAGCTTCTCAATGTCAGTCATCTCCTCATTTGTTGGATTTACTACACCTGAATAATAATAAACCCTATTTTTTTAACTATTTTATATTTTTGGCCACACTCTGAGGCATGTGAGATCTTAGTTCCCTGAGCAGGGATCGCACCCACGTCCCCTGCATCGGAAGCACAGAGTTTTAACCACTAGACCGCCAGGGAAGTCTCTAAACCCTATATTTTAAAACAGTTCCCCACCTTGACCTGTCTGGTCAGAGTATCACGAAGTCCTGTCTGAAGCAGACGTTATCCAGCGGATCACATCTCATGTCATCTGCCAACAAGATTCATCTCGGGGGCCATCTGTCCTCAGCGGCTACAGACTTTAGTCATCTTCAACTGTACTGGGCTTTCTGGATATCAGAAAATTCACATATTCCCACGTGACTGCCGTGCATATTGGAGTTCTTCAAAAGAGGAGATCAAGTGCTAAAATAGCTACTACTCATTTAGCCATAACTTATGATGTATTTGTGGTTTATTTGGAAAAAAAAAATTGACTGTGTATTCATAGCAGACACAGTGCTATCTGTCATATGGGAAGTTCTTGGTGTGGAGATGGGTGTACAACCCCTGGCAGTGATTCCTCACAAGCTGCCCCACTCAGGGCTCCCCACCATGGACGTGCAACCCCCCCGCGCCCATGGAGGACCCCTCCTCTGCGTGAAGTCTCCCCCCTCACCTCCTCTGACCACAAACAGCGCTAGAGATGCTCTTTGCAGGACTAGGTTTTTAAAAACCAACATCCTCAGCTCTGAACACTGGAACCAGGCAACTCAGGAAACCCTTCGGTGGAGTGTGGGTCTCGGAAATCTGCCCTCTGTTATCGAAGGGGGTTGTCCACCCAAGTAGCTCATGAGCATCTACCCGTGTCTGTTAGTTACTGCCTGGCCGAGGCATCCTGTGTTGGGCTGCGGTCCCAGCCTCGTGCCTCGTACTCAGATGGGTGTTGAAATGTCTAACCAACTGCAATTCATCGAGCAACAAGGCATGTTTAAGAGCTGCCCACTAAATGCAGGATGCTGAGGGTAAGCCAAAGAAATGGGACCTGCCTTGCAAAAAGCTCGGTCCCCTTGGACAAGTCGCCAAGTGTGATGGGTTAAGTGTGTCCCCCTACACTTAACTCGTATGTTGAAATCCTAACCCACAATGTGACGGTTCTTGGGGTATTTGGAGACAGGACCTTTAAAGAGGGGATGAAGGTACAATGAGGTCGCTAGGGTGGGCCCTGATCCCATAGGACTGGTGTCCTTATAGGAAGAGGAGATCAGGACACAGACGCACACAGAGGGACGAACCCATGAGGACACAGGGAGGAGACGGCCGTCTACACGCCCAGGACAGAGGCCTCGGGAGGGACCAGCCCTGTCCACACCTGGATCTCAGATTCCAGCCTCCAGAACCGGGGGAAATAAGTATGAGTTCTTTAAGCCCCCCAGTCTGGGGGGCTTTGTTATGGGAGCCCTACCAAAAAACTCATAGAGCAACCGAAAGCTGCAAAGCAAGAAGAATCGAGTATCGTGGCCAAGCAGAGGTAGGAGGAGGTGTCGGGCACTTCATTTGCACCATGATTAGAAGTTTTCAGGGCATGCAAGCCTTAAGCCTTCCTTTCCTTGTGCAACAATGGGGTTTCCACCAGGAGCCCCCGACCAGCTCCTCCGCACCTTTACAGACCCCTCCTGAGGACGGGCCCACAGTGCATCTTGTTGCTGAGGGTGAAGAACTCTATGCCGTTGACGGTGGGGCGCCACGTGCAGACGGGTCAGGGTCACTCATGCACCTCCCTCTTGGCTGACCTGCTCCCACGGACCTCGGACTTGGAGGGACCTCGGAGCTCCCACCTGGGTAGCGGAGGCACACGGGTCCCGGTGGGTCCCCAGCTCAGAAAGGTGGTAGAAGGAGGCCTCCCGCTTTGGCCCCCGTTGCCAGCCAGGCCAGGGTCCCCTGGGATGATCCCGGGAGCCACCTTCAGACATGCCAACATAGAGGACAAAAGTCACCGGCAGGTTGGGGGCAGGGGAGATGGAGAGTGAGTGTTTCATGGGGACAGAATTCCAGTTTGGGAAGACGGACGAGCTCTGGAGACGCACACAGCGTGAACGTGCTTCACGCCAGGCGACCGTACGCTCAAAACTGGTTCAGGTGGCAAATGTGACGTGATGTTATTTTACCACAACTGCAAAAATAATGAGAAAAAGAACACCAAGGAAAATCCACTGACAGGCTCTAAGTCAGAAGGACCAGAGGAAGGCGTTGAAGATGGAGGCTCCTGGCCAGCTGGGAAAAAGAGATGCTTTCATCTCAGACCTGGGATTGCTTCTCGAATCCACTGAGTATTTGTCCAGAATTCCCAAAGCTGAGCCAGCGCCTCGACACACACAGGGCAGCTTGTCCAACAAAAGCGTCTCATGCAAATGTACCCTGTGGGTTTCCACTGGGCGCCATATTGCAGGACGACCCTCCAAGGATGTACTGCATCCTGGAAGCTGCTGGGGGGTGGAGAACATTCCGGCTTCTGGGTTTCCCCGGCTGGTACGCAGAGCCCGTGCATACGGAGTGCTGAGGCCGCCTTCGTGTCATAAAAATAAATGCACAAAAGAATCACCGCGGCGAAGTGTTGGGCCGAGCGTGGCACGTCTTGTTGACCCTCGCGGCAGCACGGCGGGGTGGGCGTCAACATCTCTGTTTTAGGGACGGTGGGTTTGGACCTACATGTCTGTGCCGTACTGCTCAGCAGAACTATATTCTGGGCTACGGGGAGAAATGAACTGTCATCCGAGTCCACACGATGAATAATGAGAGGCTCGTTTCCGCTCCCACTTTTCTCGCGGCGCCTCTGGCACCTCCGCGCTGCGCGGTCGCCTTGGGCAACGAGGTCTGGACGCCCGTGCTCAGCACCGAGAGGGCGCCGCCCGGCCGACTCCGCCCCGCTGTCCGGGTGCCGTCCTTGTGAAGGCAGGTGTCGGAGCTCAGAAGCCCCAGGCACGGGGATCAAAGAGCCCCAAGTCTGATGCGCTGCTGACTTGCGGACCCCCGATCGATCTTCCAGCCACAGCCTCGGATTAAAGGCAGCGCTGTCGGCGGCGTGAGTTCTGAATACAGAACAGGATGAAAGGGTTTCACCCAATGCTTTCCAGCTCACAGAGGCTGTAGCCGCTTCCTACTGGGATGCTTCGCTGGGTTTCTTCTCGGAGATGCTGCAAATCTGAGCTAGTCGCCGGCAGCTGAAGTCTCGTCCACGGACTGAAACGGTGGCGATCGCGATGGTGGTGTTGGTGGCGGTGATGAAAAAAGTATGATCACAATGGCTGCCAACAGATTCGGACCCTTGACTGAGCGTGGGGTTCTCACAGCCCTAAGAGCTCTGCGTCCCTTAGTTCATATAATTGTATCTTTTCAGTAAGACCAAGCTTGACCATCCTTCCTCTCACCGCTGCGGCCTCTCCCGTCGCGGAGCACAGGCTCCGGACGCGCAGGCGCAGCGGCCACGGCTCACGGGCCCGGCCGCTCCGCGGCACGTGGGATCCTCCCGGACCGGGGCTCGAACCCGCGTCCCCCGCGTCGGCAGGCGGACTCTCCACCGCTGCGCCACCAGGGAAGCGCAAGCTTGACCCTTCTTATTCTGCAAATGGTACCCCACTCCCCGCATGCATGATTCAACTCTCTTCTATTTGTTCTTTTTCCTATAGTCTGGCACGTTCTCTATGTATCATTATTATTATTACTGTTATGTAATTATTGAGCTTACATAATAGTAAGCTCAATGGTTATTGGTAACCATCCCCTGTGAGTCATAAGCAAAATGAGGGCAAGCAGGGAGGGCTTGTTTATTTTGTTCATGGCCGTTACCCAAGCAACACACCTCAGAGGCTCTGTAAACCCTGGATGAGTTGAATCGTCCAGAAACTCCTATAAGGTCATAGACTTGTATTTCCTGTTTACCAGATAAGAAAATGGAATGATAAAGAAGCTGTGATGCTAAAAATGTAACACAAGAATTGGAACCCAAACCCTCAGTTCCCTGTGTGCTCTTGACATCTGTCTCTCAATTTTGAGGACTGTGAGATTCACTAGTTATGATGGTTTGGGCCTTAAGACACTCTCTGCTCACATTTTAGGGTTTTACCTACATGTCAGAGGTCCAGACATTAAGCAGCATTCTCCAGACTCTCTTACAACAGGAATGCTAGCGCTTCTTACAGTAGCCAAGACATAGAAGTAACCTAAGTGTCCATCGACGGATGAAGAGATAAAGAAGATGTGGCACATCTATACAATGGAATACTCCTCAGCCATAGAAAAAGAACAAAATAATGCCATTTGCAGCACCACGGATGGACCTGGAGACGAACACACTAAGTGACCTAAGTCAGAGAAAGACAAATATCATATGATACCACTTATATGTGGAATCTAGAAAAATGGTAGAGATGAACTTATTTGCAAAGCAGAAACAGTCACAGACGTAGAGAACAAACATGGTTACCATGGGGGAAAAGGGGGTGGGGTAGGGATAAACTAGGAGTTTGGGATTAACATATACACACTACTATATATAAAATAGATTAAAAAGAACCTACTGTATAGCACAGGAACTATATTCGATATCCTATAACAACCTATAATGGAAAAGAATCTGAAAAGGAACATATATATAATATATATAGTATAAAACTGAATCACTTTGCTGTACACCTGAAACTAACACGATAATTGTAAACCAACTATACTTCAATTACAAAAATTTTTAAAAAATACAAACAAAAACAAATTCTGGAATTTACAAGACAAATCATAATTAAAAAACCAAAACCAAAAAAACCCCACAAAGAACAGTAATGCTAAAGAGGACATAGGTCAGCTAATCAGATGTGCTCCCATGAGATCTGGACAAGGGTCAAGGTAGAAGCCACGTCTCCAGTGCAACCATGGAGGTGTTTCCCTTTCTATGCAAAAAAACCAAAACTCCAAGAAGCATTTGAAAAGATATTGGACATCATTAGTCACTGGGGAAATGCAAATAAAACCCACAAGGAGACAGCATCTCACACACACACACCCAGGATGGCTTCGACATAAAGGACAGATAGTCGCGTGCGCTGGGGGGAGTTTGGAGACAATGACCGTCTTCATATGTGGCCGGTACAAATGGTGCAGCCACCTTGGAAAACACTTTGGTGTTTCCTTAAAAAGGGAAACGAAGAATTACCCTATGCCTCAGCAATGCCACACCTAGGCATCTACCCCAAAGGACTGAGCACGGGTGTTCAGACAAAACCTTCTCCACACGTGTTACAGCAGCGTCAATCACAACAGCCAAGAAGCAGGAAAGAGCCCAAGGATGCATGGATAAACAGAATGGGGTCCATCCAGGCGACGGCATATTATTCAGCCATAAAACAGAACAAAGCACAGCTACGTGCTTCAACGTGGATAAATCCTGAAGACATGAAGCTGAGTGAAAGGAACCAGTCACAAAGAGCCACAAGTGTAGGGTTCCGTCCACGTGAAACGTCTAGAATGGGAGATCCGTGCAGACAAAAAGCTGCTCACTCATGCCAGGGCCTAGGAGAAAGGGGGTGATGCGGGGCAGGGGGTTGCTGGGAACAGGGTTTCTTTAGGGTGGTGACAACGTGCAATTAAACAAAGTTAATGGTTTCACAACTTTGTGAATATACTAAAACCCACTGAATTGTACATTTTATTTTCATTTCTTTTTAAAAATTTTACTTTATTTTTATTTTATTATTATTTCGGTGCAGGGGCATGTGGGATCTTATTCCCCACCCAGGGATCAAACCTGCATCCCCTGCAATGGGAGTGCAGAGCCCTAACCACTGGACCACCAGGGAAGTCCCTGAACTGTACATTTTAAAAGAGTGAATTTTATGACATGGGAATTGCATCTTTACTAAAATATACATATATCCTGAAGTAAATCTTTTTTTTTTGCAGTACGCGCGCCTCTCACTGTTGTGGCCTCTCCCGTTGTGGAGCACAGGCTCCGGACGCGCAGGCTCAGCAGCCACGGCTCACGGGCCCAGCCGCTCCGCAGCACGTGGGATCCTCCCGGACCGGGGCACGAACCCGCGTCCCCTGCATCGGCAGGTGGACTCTCAACCGCTGCGCCACTAGGGAAGCCCTGCAGTAAATCTTTTCCAACTTACTGTACCTCAAGTAGACTCTGTTCTCTACAACTGAGCACTGGGCTATACACTTGTCCTTTCTTTCTCTGTAAAGTGCAGGGGGAAAAAAGCCCACTGACTGGACAAAATAGTCTCCTGTCTGAGAAGGTCTCCAACCCTAAAAGCAAATTTCCCCCAGGAAGCCTACGCTGTAAAGGGCACAGAACGAAGTTCTCAGGTAAATATCCTAGAATGTCACCGGGCTGTTGATTTCATCTCTGAAATGTAAACCTAGGAGCCATGACTTAGGTTGTGTTACACATAAAATTACAGTTTCCCCACAAGAATATAAAATTCATTTCTCTAAGGGAACCACGCAAGGAGATAAATGATTTCAGGACATTTCGAGGCCCTTCGAATAGACGGGAGCAGAATAGGTTTCTGTTCAGAGATATCGGGCTCTGTCGTTTCATTGCAGAAATGAAACCCCTTTCCTTGCAAACAGGCTGGTGGAAAACTGCTGGGTAGAGGCCACGGCTGTCAGCATATTTTTTTTTTTTTTTAACATCTTTATTGGAGTATAATTGTTTTACAATAGTGTGTTAGTTTTCCCTCTACAACAAACTAAATCAGTTATACATACACACATGCTCCCGCAAGAGGGAAGAGATGTGGGAGCATGTGTCGGCATATTTCTGAGACCTCTGCTGCTTCCCCAGGAGCAAGGCTGTTCAGTGAGTTTCCAAAAGTTCCTAAGAGTCCGTGGGAACAACGAGATGCCATCCATCTTCTTTATTATTTTTTTAATTAAAAACAATTTTCCCTTTAATTTTTATTTTATATTGGACCAAAGTTGATATACAATGTTGTGTTAGTTTCAGGTGTAAAGCAAAGTGAGTCTACTGTACATATACGTATATTTATTCTTTTTCATATTCTTTTCCCATTTAGGCTATTATAAAATATTGCATACAGTTCTCTGTGCTATATACAGTACGTCCTTGTTGTTTATCTTTTTTATGTATAGTAGTTTGTATCTGTTAATCCCAAACTCCTAATTTATCCCTCTCCCCTTTCCCCTTTGGTAACCATGAGTTTGTTTTCTATGTCTGAGAGTCTGTTTCTGTTCTGTCATGATTTCCCTGTAATGTCATCTGATGTAATGTAACGTCCCTGAAATGTAGAATGTCATCTGATTTCCCTGTAAACAGATAACATGGGTAATGACGAACAATTTGGAACATTTTCAGAAACAAAAACAAGGCATGAGAAAGCCTTTACTCAAAGTCAGGGATTGTTTCAGAAATTCTTTTTAAATTATTTTTTAAAATTGTATAGAAGTAAGGTTGTTTTACAACGGTGTGCTAATTTCCACTGTACAGCAAAGTGATTCAGTTATACATATATATATCTATTCTTTTTCATATTCTTTTTCAAATTCTTTTCCATGATGATTTATCACAGGATATTGAATATAGTTCCCTGTGCTATGCAGTAGGACCTTGTTGTGTATCCATGCTATATATACCAGGTTGCATTAAATTATTTTTTTAAATTGGAATTCACTTGCAATATAGAAATTCTCCTATTAATTACTTCTCAAACAACCACAGTAAGCAGAGAGTGATTTTAGACAAATACCAGATGATATCGCTTATATGCCAAATCTAAAAAAAAAAAATGATTCAAATGAACTTATTTACAAAACAGAAACAGACCCACAGACATAGAAAACAAACTTATGGTCACCAAAGGGGTAAGGGGTGGGAGGGCTAAATTAGGACTTTGGGATTAACAGATACACACTACTGTATACAAAACAGATAAACAGAGATTGGTTCAAGATGGCGGAGTAGAAGGACGTGCTCTCCCTCCCTCTTTCGAAAACACCAGAATCACAACTAAATGCTGAACAATCATTGACAGGAAGACACTGGAACTCACCAGAAAAGATGCCCCGCATCCAAAGACAAAGGAGAAGCCACAATGAGACGCTAGGAGGGGCGCAATCACAATAAAGTCAAATCCCATAACTGCTGGGTGGGTGGCTCACACACTGGAGAACACTTATACCACAGAAGTCCACGCACTGGAGTGAAGGTTCTGAGCCCCACGTCAGGCTTCCCAACCTGGGGGTCTGGCAACGGGAGGAGGAATTCCTAGAGAATCAGACTTTGAAGGCTAGCGGGATTTGATTGCAGGACTTCAACAGGACTGGGGGAAACAGAGACTCCACTCTTGGAGGGCACACACAAAGTAGTGTGCACATAGGGACCCAGGGGAAGGAGCAGTGACCCCATAGGAGACTGAACCAGACCCACCTGCTGGTGCTGGAGGGTCTCCTGCAGAGGCGGGGGGGTGGGGGCTGTGTCTCACTGTGAGGACAACGACACTGGCAGGAGAAGTTCTGGGAAGTACTCCTTGGCGTGAGCCCTCCCGGAGTCCGCCATTAGCCCAAACAAAGAGTGGGGCAGGCTCCAGTGTTGGGTCGCCTCAGGACAAACAACCAAGAGGGAGGGAATTCAACCCCATCCATCAGCAGACAAGCGGATTAAAGTTTTACTGAGCTCTGCCCCCCAGAGCAACACCCAGCTCTACCCACCACCAGTCTCTCCCATCAGGAAACTTGCACAAGCCTCTTAGATAACCTCATCCACCAGAGGGCAGACAGCAGAAGCAAGAAGAATACAATCCTGCAGCCTGTGGAACGGAAACCGAATTCATGGAAAGATAGACAAGATGAAAAGGCAGAGGGCTATGCACCAGATGAAGGAACAAGATAAAACCCCAGAAAAACAAGCAAACGAAGTGGAGACAGGCAACCTTCCAGAAAAAGAATTCAGAATAATGATAGTGAAGATCATCCAGGACCTCAGAAAAAGGATGGAGGCAAAGATCGAGAAGATGCAAGAAATGTGTAACAAAGACCTAGAAGAATTAAACCTTCATTCAACCCGATCAAGACCACAGGCGTAGGTGGTGTCCACTTTCCCAAGTGGCACTGCCCTCAAGTCCACCGGGCTGGTTAACGGCAGAGCCAGGATTGAAATCCAGGTCTAGACTCCTAACCTGGGCCTCTTCCGGCAGGAAGTCTGCCTACAGCAGAAGTCTCTCTTCTTCCCATTAGACTTTTCTTTGACAGGTCCCACCCTGCACTACCTAAAATATATAAATATACTATCTCATCCAATATTATTCACAGACTTATATACATGGATGTAAACTATATATTGACTTCCAAGGGCAGCCATAACAAATGACCATAAACTGGGAGGCTAAAAACAACAAAGATTCATCCTCCCCCAGCCCTGGAGACCAGACGTCTGAGGTCAGGGTGTCCCAGGGCTGAGCTCCCTCCAGAGGCTCCAGGGGAGGGTCTTTCCTGCCTCTGCCAGCTTCTGGGGGCTCCAGGCGTCCCTGGGCTTGGGGCCGCCTCCCTCCCGTCTCTGCCTCTGTCTTCTCAAAGCTTCTCCTCTGTGTCTGGGTCTCTCCTCTTGTCTCTTGTAAGGACGTAAGGCCACCCTGACCCAGGATAATCTTGAAATCCTAAAATAATCACATCTGCAAAGACCCTATTTCCAAATAAGGTCCCATTCATATGTACCAGCAGTTAGAATAGGGATACACTTCCAATGACTACTGTACATATATGTTATATATAACATATATACCTATATTGAATCTGCATATATATACACAATATGTATATAGAATAAGTAAATAAATATATGTTTCATACATATTTTTTGCTGAAAACATTTCTGGGGACATTTTAGATCAATTAGTTTCGATAAGAATTAACTGTCTAGGCTCTTCAATAAGTAGTGCTGGGAAAACTGGACAGCTACCTGTAGAAGTATGAAATTAGAACACTCCTTAACACCACACACAAAAATAAACTCAAAATGGGTTAAAGACCTACATGTAAGGCTAGACACTATCAAACTCTTAGAGGAAAACATAGGCAGAACACTCTATGACATAAACCACAGCAAGATCCTTTTTGACCCACCTCCTAGAGAAATGGAAATAAAAACAAAAATAAACAAATGGGACCTAATGAAACTTAAAAGCTTTGGCACAGCAAAGGAAACCATAAACAAGACGAAAAGACAACCCTCAGAATGGGAGAAAACAGTGGCAAATGAAGCAACTGACAAAGGATTCATCTCCAAAATTTATAAGCAACCCATGCAGCTCAATAACAAAAAAACAAACAACCCAATCCAAAAATGGGCAGAAGAACTAAATAGACATTTCTCCAAAGAAGATATACAGATTGCCAACAAACACATGAAAGAATGCTCAACATCATTAATCATTAGAGAAATGCAAATCAAAACCACAATGAGATATCATCTCACACCGGTCAGATTGGCCATCATCAAAAACTCTAGAAACAATAAATGCTGGAGAGGGTGTGGAGAAAAGGGAACCCTCTTGCACTGCTGGTGGGAATGTAAATGGATACAGCCACTGTGGAGAACAGTATGGAGGTTCCTTAAAAAACTACAAATAGAACTACCATATGACCCAGCAATCCCACTACTGGGCACATACCCTGAGAAAACCATAATTCAAAAAGACACATGCACCCCAATGTTCACTGCAGCACTATTTACAATAGCCAGGACACGGAAGCAACCTAAATGTCCACTGAGAGATGAATGGATAAAGAAGATGTGGCACATATATACAATGGAATATTACTCAGCCATAAAAAGGAATGAAACTGAGTTATTTGTGGTGAGGTGGATGGACCTTGAGTCTCTCATACAGAGTGAAGTAAGTCAGAAGGAGAAAAACAAATACCGTATGCTAACACATATATATGGAATCTAAGGTAAAAAAAAAATGTCTTAAAGAGACTAGGGGTGGGATGGGAATAAAACACAGACCTACTAGAGCATGGACTTGAGGATATGGGGAGGGGGAAGGGTAAGCTGGGATGAAGTGAGAGAGTGGCAGGGACATATACACACTACCAAATGTAAATTAGATAGCTAGTGGGAAGCAGCTGCATAGCACAGGGAGATCAGCTCGGTGCTTTGTGACCACCTAGAGGGGTGGGATAGGGAGGGAGGGAGGGTAGGAGGGAGACGCAAGAGGGAAGAGATATGGGAACATATGTGTATGTATAGCTGATTCACTTTGTTGTAAAGCAGAAACTAACACACCATTGTAAAACAGTTATACTCCAATAAAGATGTTTTAAAAAGAAGAATTAACTGTCTAGATCTTTACATTTGAACTCTATATGTGCCAATGCGTGTAAGTGTTATAAATAAAATGATAAACTACTAGTTTAGTTGCAGTGAACATAATTCTACCTTTTATAGAAACTGAATTAAGCCCCTGCTAATTATAGTTTTGCTCCTTTATTTTCACATTTTGGAGGAAACAGGACCTTTTCAGGTCTCAGGCCTCCATCACCAACCCCAGCACTCTGCAATGCAACCTAACAGTTTTTACCCCAGGGCACACTTAGAGAAGAATGATGGTTAATTTTATGTGTCAAAGTGGCTAGGCTGTAGCACCGAGTTTCGGGTCTACCCTTAGTCTAGATGTTGCTGGAAAGGTGTTTTTTTGTTTGTTTGTTTTTTAAAGATGAGATGAACATTTAAATCAGGAGAGGTTAAGTAAAGCTGATTGCCCTCCTACATCTAATCGTTGAAGGACCTAAGAGAAAATTACGGAGGGTCCCTTGAGAAGGAGGAATTCTGACTTTGGACGGTTTTCAGACTCAGAGTACAGCATTAAGTCTTCCCTGCTGATCTAAGCTAAAGACTTTGGACTTGCCAACCCCTACAATCATGTGAGTCAAACCCTTAAATATCTATCTGTCTGTTATCTATGTATTCATTTACCTACCTAGCAATCTATTTATTTATCATTTATCTATCATCAATCAATCTTTCTAACCACCTAGCTATCATCTATTTATTCATCTATCTATAATCTATCTGTTCTTTTACCTATGTGTAATCTATCATTCATTTATCTATCATCTATCAATATTTCTATCTGTCTCAGCTATCATCTGTCTACCTATCATCTAGGTATTCATTTATCCATCTAATCTATCATCAATCTATTTATCTATCACCTATCATCTATCAATCTATCTATGTAGCTATCATCTATCTATCCATCCATCATATCTATTCTATTATCTATCATCTTCTTATGTACCTATTTATCTATCACCTGTCTCTATCATCTATCTATCTATCTATATCTATCTATCTATCTGTCCTTCTGTCTATCTATCTAATCTCCTGTTGGTTCTGTTTGCCCGGAGAACCCTGACTGACCCAGAAAATGACAGTGAGACTCACGGGGGTGGACGGACAAGGCTGCATCCAGCCAGAGGCCATGAGCTCTGGACTCTGCCTCAATGACCAGCTCCCCCACTGTCCTTGGGAACCACGGTGGGGCCTTTGTTGCGTGGTATGAGCTGTGGTCCCCATGCTTCCCTGCAGGCCACTGAGGAACAGAGATGGTGCCCGCATTGGTCTGTAAATTGAGGTTCTGCTTCTCCGATTCTCTCCATTTATTCTTCCCAGTAAGCGACAGCCCTCCCTGCCTTTCTCTCCCTTGCTGGGGGCGGGGGGGGTGCTGCTGAGGAGGGGCCAGCAAGGCTCTGAAGCTGCAGAGGAAAGCAGACCTGGCAGCGGGGAATAAGCTAATAGATTAGCATAAGTATCTCAGGACTGGCTGCTGGATGTCCCTCCAGGGGCGAGACCTCCTTCTCCTGAAGATCAATGGAGCAAAATCCATCTCCATTGACCCCAAATTAGCGCATCTCCCCAGGGACGTGAGGGAAGGGGGGTACCACACGTGACCAACTGTCCCCAAATCGCTCCCTCCCTGCCTCTCACGGGCCTCCAAGCTTCCCGGGATGACTCATTATCGCTTAAACACTTTAACTTCACGAAAAATAAAAATGACGAAGTACCGATATCGAGCTCTTGAATGAGGACAAAAGTAAGTAAAAACCCCAAAGGCGAACGCATTTTTCTGTCTGATAGAACTGCCCTCTGCACAGGGCAGCACCACACCCACAAAAGTGCACGTCTGCAAACTGTGACACGTGGGCCAAATCCGGCCCTCGCTTCCCTGTGTCAATAAAGTTTTACTGGTACACAGCCAGACCTGTGCGTTGACATGCTGTCCACGGCCGCATTCCTAAAACACGTGAGGAGCTGTGAGAGGGGCTGCTGGCCTGTGGAGCCCCAAATACTGACAATCTGCCCCTTTACAGAAAGAGCTTTCGAACCTCTGATCTTCAGCGTCTAAAATCATCCCAAAGTTGCCTTTTAAGGTATAGCTAAGGCCCTTAGGTTCCACCATGTGTCATCTAGATTCGGTGGGGTTTTTAAAGACTAATAAGGAACAAAACAACATTTTTTAATGATAATTAAATCATTGCATCCAAATGTCAGGCAGATATAGAGAACTAACTTATGGTTACCAAAGAAATGGCAGGGGTCAGCGGAGAGGGATAAATGAGGAACTGGAGATTAGCAGATACACGCGACTGTATATAAAATAGACCACTAGCAAGGACCTACTGTAGAGCACAGGGAACTCTAGTCACTATCTTGTGATAACCTATAGGGGAAAAGAATCTGAAATATAAACATATACATGTATAAATGAATCAGTTTGCTGTACACCTGAAACATTATAAACCAACTATATTTCCATTTTTAAAAAGTAAGGCATTTCTGTGGTCGTTTTGGAAAAAGATCCTGAGAAGTTCAACCTCATCATATGCTATGGTGTAATGTTTATAATTGCCATCAAGGGCATCACAAATGGTTACTATTTTCTTTTGTTAAATCAAGTGACGTGAGCCCTGTGGAAAGTGGTTGTATAGCATTGTGTGCAAAAAACCCTGCTCACGGAGGTTCTGTTTTCTCATCTGTAAAATGGGTAAAATGAAGTGCTTCTCCTAAGATTGCTTGTATCAGGAAAGAACACGGGTGTAAAGGTCGACCACAGTTTCAGGCACAGATGGGGCAGACAGCTGATGGAGGCTCTTTTTTGGAGTTCCACCGCAAAATGTTAACTTTGTTTGCAGATAACGGGGCTCGGGCTTCTCCAAATTCACAAAAGCAGCAGAAAATGCCAAGGAAGCAATACCACCGTCCGGGGAAAACACTTGCCATAAGGACCGAGGGGATAATGAAAAACAATCGTTTCTGAACACGTACAGATGTAACAACACGCGCTCCCAGGGACATAAAATGTGACTCGGGGCCACCGCAGAATTTTATGTTTCTCTCCTCTCCCTTCCCTTGAATCTCTCCCTTCAGTTTTTAGCAAGATTTCTCCCGTTCCTTCAATGCCGAGGTTTGGGTCATCGCTGGGAGGCGGGGAAAACAACACTGTTCTCTTGTGAGTAGACCGACTGAGGGACGAGAACGTACACAGTGAGTTTCCCTAAATGGCATTCGGGGTCAGAAAGCCAGGACACCAGGGCTTGGGATCGGTGCCGTCACGCCTGCAGGAAACAGACACACACACACGTGCATTTTCTGGGACACGTGTGACAACCGCTGATGCCAGAGCAGGGCTGACACGGGCGCGGGGGCAGATGCGGACACGCGGTAGAAAACTCGGCGCCCGAAGACACCAGCCCGGCCTCGTCACCCTGCACCGTGAACGAGCTGCTGGCGTTTAATCCCCAGCTACCCCACAAACTGTTTTCACGGAAACTGGGCTGTTTTCGGGCTCCTCTGCGCCGTGCCCACGGGCCTCTCTGGTGACCTCCGTACCTCCGGGTCACACGCACGGCCCTGCCCCGTCCTCCGTCCACACGTTCCCCTGCCAGGACCCCCTGCCTTGGAGATTGCAAGAAAGGCGCCTTGGAGAACGTCTTAAGCTCCGATCCCAAACGCTCAGCCAAACTCCCGCCCCGTGTTTGCAGCTGGGAGCCTGGGACGCGTCGTTTGGGTCCAAATGTCACTTCTTCGATCACTGTCAGCCGGGTTTCCCTCTTTCTGTGCGCGCAGCGCGCCGAGCAGATTTCAAAGCGGCCTCCACCGCACGTGGGTGCCGCCACTTCCCCGAGCACACACTCTGCCCTCCGTCTGGGTTCGCGGTCGGCTCCTCCGCCGAGGGGGCGGCTCCGGAGGTCAGGGTCTGAGGCCTTGTGGTTCTGTTCTCCCCACATCTGCTCACGCCCCAGCACACAGGCACGCACACACCAGGGCATCAACGCACGCGTGCACGCACACACGTACCTGAGGCATCCACACGTGCATGTATGAATCGCACATATGCACAGCACGTATGCACACACCCCACACAGGCATGCAAACATACATGCATTGTTCACCTCCACACATGTACTCATGCACACCCACACAGGCACGCACACACCAGGGCATCAACGCACGCGTGCACGCACACACGTACCTGAGGCATCCACACACCCACGCACACTCATTCACACATGCATGGAAACATGAGTGCATGTATGAATCGCACATATGCGCGTCACGTATACACACACCCCACACAGGCATGCAAACATACATGCATTGTACACCTGCACACGTACACTCAGGCACACACACACGTATGAGTAAGTGCATGCACGCACCGTACACCCGCACACATGTACTTATTCATGCACACACACTCACGCCTGCACACATGCATTGCTCACGTGCACATACATTTACACAAGCAGACACCCACACTCAGGCGCACACGTGCACACAGGCATGCACGCACGTGAACATAAATTCATCCACGCGTGGCGCACAGGCACTCATACTCACACCCATGCACACACACGCACGCACACTCACACCCTGAAGCACCCTGAGGTGTTCAGGATATAAAGTAAAGGCCAGGTGTCTACCTCTGACGCCTCCTGCAAAGTCAGTACATCCACCATAAGACGTACCTTCTTTTCTCCCAATCAGCCTCACCCTTCCCACCTCTGCCGTCTGGGTTTTCAGGCTGTGGTTGGAGGCCAAGAGTCTTCCTTCTTCTCTTTCCTTCTTTTTTTTGGGGGGGCGGGGGGGGTGCCGGGCCGCGCGGCATGCAGGATCTCAGTTCCGGGACCAGGGATCGAACCAGCGGCGCCTGCGGCGGAAGCGCCGAGTCCTAACAACGGGACCGCCCGGGGAGACCCCAGAGAGTCTTCTTACCACTTCACAAGGAGCCTTGGGATACGCCGAGCTACGCCCGTCTCCGTGGGAGGCCTTGACCTCGGACCGGCTCCACAGGAGCCAAGAGGAAGCGCCGCCATTTATCCCCAGGCTGTCAATGTCCTCTCTACCCTGAGGGCTCCCGCTCCACCAGCCAGGGCACTGGTTCCTCCCCTGGCTTGGCTTCCCACTTAGGACTACACGCCGCCTCTTCTGGGTAGGCTTCACTTTCCCCCCCTCCTCTCCCTCTGGCCGTAACCCTGCGGTGGCCTCCTGCCCCCCCCACCCCCCACCTGTTGCTATTTCCTGGGCGCTGGTCAATCACGCTGTGTCCTTGCTGGGAAGCGCCGTGGTCCTTGCGGGGGGGGGGGAGGGGCGCGGAGTGAAAACCCACTGATGCCAGACGTGGGTCACCTCGCCCACCCGGACCCCTGCTGGCCTTCCCCGCGAGCCTGAGGCCAGCGCGTCTGAGCGCGCGGTGCTCCCAGCGGCTTGACGGAGGTCGGGAGGTGCCCACACAGGGTCCCAGGCGACCCGGCGTCACCCAGTGCCCACAGGCTCCAGCCGTGGGTGGCGCCCTGGGTGATCAGGAGGTGGGCTCTGCGCGATTCACCGATGGCTGTGTTTCCCCCTAAGACCTGCCCTTCCAGCCCGCACGGTCTCTTTAGGCTCAGCCCTTCCCCTGGTCCCCTCCCCTCCCCCGGTGAATACCCCCCCCATTACCCTCAGTTCTCAGACGCTGGGGCCGACGGAGGGACAGAGCTTTGCAACCCAAGTGAGGTCAGCCACCTGGACTTTGCCTCGCGACACCCACTCCAGCGATGCAGTCTCCTTGCTGCTGGAATCACCAAGCCAAGCCCTGCCTCGGGGGCTTCACACATCCTGCCCACCCTGCCCCGCCCCCGCGCGCACGCGCATGGAGCGCCCCCCGCAGCCCAGGCAGATGCAGGGCCCGCCCCCTCCCCTCAGGGAGGTCTGCTTCAACGTCACCCCTTCTCTGACCCTCGGTCGACTCTCCCCACCTGCTTCTGTCCCTCAGACTTCACGTCTCTCCTGGGTTGTCCTCAGTCTCTGTGCTCACGTCTGTGCAGACATCCAGATCCACGCCTACGTGTATTTACATCTATCTCCTGTTATCTAGCACCTATCTACTATCTGTCATCTATTATCTGGCATCTATCTATATCTGTCTAATCGATCATCTATCCCTCTCTATCTTATCTATCTTTATTACCTAATAAAATCTTCTATCAATCATCTGTCGGTCTATCATCTAGCTATCATCACTATCTATCCATCTAATTATCTATCTCTTTAATCCATCCATCCATCTATCTAAATATAGTCTGCCATCTGTATCTACTTATCTATGATAATGGTTAGAAACTGGGCAAGACTCTACCCCCAGGAGACAGCTGACAACGTCTGGGGACATTTCCCGCTGTCACAACTGGGGAGGGGGAGCTCCTGGCACCTGGAGACCAGGGACGCAGCTCCACACCCCACAGGGCCCGGGACGCCCCTCATCCGAGAGCCATCCGGCCCCAAACGTCAGTGGGCTGAGGCTGAGAAACCCAGGTCTAGAAGATGAAGTCATCTTAAAGGACAGAATTTTCGATGCAGAAACAGACTGCTGGGGAACAGCCCCCCAGCGATACAGGCTCCCACACAGAACCAGGGCGCCATCAGCCTCGGGGTCTCAAAAGGCGACCTTAGCATCACCCAGGCCTCCAGGGAAGGTGTGTTCCTGGGTACCTGAGGCTCATGGTCACGTCTCACGCAGCAGGGTCCTTGTAGGACCCTGACCTTTTACAAAAACGCACCATTTAAAACTTCATCTCACTGATGACTTCAGAATGTAAGAAGCCTCTGCTCCCGGCGGTGAGAGGGGAAGATCAGAGAGAGACGCCTTGAGGGCCTCTCTCCCCATCCCACCCAGGCTGCCCTTATCCAAGAGCTCCTAATGTAGAAAGTCAGGTAATGCAGACAGAATAAGGTGATGTACCCGCAAGGCGCACACCTCTATCTAGAGCTGTCACACCTACACACTGCCCTTCTATCTTATTTCAAGGAAGGCATTTCTTTTTTGTTCTTTTTCCTTTTCTTTCTCTGTGCTGCAGTTCAACCTTCACGCTGACAAACGCACAGACCCAGAACGACTTGCAGAATGCTCCAAAGGACGGAGCTCGCATCTCCGCCCGAGAAGGCGGCTCAGAGCATCAACTGCTAATGTGGTCTGCAGCACAGCCCCGGGTCTGGAGGGAGCTCTGATTGCTGCGCGTCCGTGCCCTTGGCTGGGGGGTAACTCCCTCCCCGTTCTTGCCCTGGCGTCTGGTACTTGAAAGTCAGAAGCGATACCTCCCTGTGAAGGTAACTCAATTAATTTCCAAGAGACTGGCGGAGATCACAGTGTAGCTGTTATTAAATGGGTAGGAATAGAAATGAACAGCCAAGGAGGAGAGAGGAGATATGATTGTGGGGAGAGAGACAGACCAGGTCAGCAAGGGAGAAACAGAGAAGGGAAAAAAAAAAAAAAAAACAGCCCAATTTGCAATGACAGCCCACTTTGCTGGCTCCAAGTGAATGAAGGATAGGGTTGCCTTTGTGTGTTTGTATTGATTTCCACGCTGGGCTTTATGAAGGGACAGCAAAAGCTCCAGAAGTGGTAGGAAATGTCGGGCTCAGGAGACATGGGCAGCTGCTTCTCCGTCCTCAGCAAATAGGGCACGACACAGGGTCACTGAGCGCTGGGGGCTTGTATCAGCTTCCTGGGCTGCTGGAACCAATGACCCCAAAACAACACACGTTTCCTGCCTTACGGTTCTGGGGGTGAGAAGTCTGAGGCGGGTCTCACAGGGCTACAATCCAGGGGTCGGCAGGACTTAGGGGGATCCATTTCACTGCCTCTTCCAGCTTCCGGACCTGCATCCTTGGTTCCTGGCTTCTCCCTCCAAAGAGCAGGGTTCCATCTTGAAATCTGTCTCTTGTCACCTTCTTGCCTTCTATCTATCCAACCCCCCGCGCCTCCCTCTGATCAACACCTTTATGATTATGTTGGTTCCACCTGGATAACCCAGGACCCTCACCCTTTCTCAGCATCCTTCAGTTACTTGCACCTGCAAAGTCCCTTTGCCCACATCCAGGAACCGATTCAGGGATTCTGGGAGTTAGGATGGGGATGTTTTAGGGAGACCATTATTCAGGAAACCACAGGAAGGGAAAAAGATACATTGAAAGAGAGAGTGGTGTTTGGTGGATTTGGGAATGATGTGGGAAAGACCCTCCCGGGGCACACCCAGTGGCTGGACATCTCGTCCCTGTATGGTTGACGGTGTCCAACTACGATGTCAGAAAACGTACAACCACGACTGTTCTACAGATACACCGCGAGCCTGTATCAAGGGTTTTTTAAACCTCATTCACAAGGGAATGTGTTCAGTGTTAAGCCTGGTCCCACAGCAGCTGCAGGCGTTGGTAAATATATAGTCAGGATTCTGCACTAAAATGGAAAAGTCAGATACACAGCAGGCGGGTGTCCTACAAGGCAGCAAACCCTCCACGTTGGGGTTATATCTGTTCTCCGAGGTGTAGATCATTGACTACTTCCCCATCTTCTACAAGTTACCAGGTGACCTGATATAGCTGGGTCCTTAATCCATAACCAAAAGTAATTCATAGAAGGTTACAATTGCAGAGGGTCAAATGCACCCCCCGCACCCCCAAGACGGTTTGGTTTGATAACGGTCAGATGTGACACTGAAAGGGGGCACTGGGTTGCTTTTGCCTCATTTCTCTGGTTTGTACAATTCTTAAGAATAATGTTGTAACTGAGCAGGACCCTGTGAGTCCTTCCTGGGACAGAAACGCCTCCCCCCAAGTCCTCTGCTTTCCTGTTGTTTGTAGAAAAGCTTTCACTTCCTAGGCCTTCCCCGAGTTCCAAAGAGCAAATTTAATCAGAGAAGTGGGAAAATGCAGAAGCAAAGGCAAACAGTCAAGCATGACAAAATAATAATAATGTAGCCATTAAACAAAGTCAAGGACCTTGGTTCCTCCACAAGGGCTATAGATCATATTCTGAGCCATGTCCTGTGAGCCGTTTTGCAGACACTGAGACCCCAGCAGGTGGGAGAAGTTACCTACACGCTGCCCACCAGAACGGAGACGCCAGACCAGTCGGAACCAGAAGGTTGATGACGTGGACCCCCGATGACCTCCCTGCCAGCCAATGAGAAGAATTGTCCACCAGCTGATCACACACCCACCACCCCCCTCTCTCACCCTGTCTTTAAAAACCCTCCCCTGTGGGCTTCCCTGGTGGCGCAGCAGTTGAGAGTCCGCCTGCCCATGCAGGGGACACGGGTTCGTGCCCCGGTCCGGGAGGATCCCACATGCCGCGGGGCGGCTGGGCCCGTGAGCCGTGGCCGCTGAGCCTGCGCGTCCAGAGCCTGTGCTCCGCAACGGGACGGGCCACAGCGGTGAGAGGCCTGCGTACCGCAAAAAAAAAAAAAAAAACCCTCCCCTGAAAGCCAGCGAGGAGTTCAGGCCTTTTATGCACCAGCTGCCTGGACTCCTTGCTTGGTGCCTGCAATAAACGCTGTACGTTCTTTCACCACAACCCAGGGTCAGTAGATTGGCCTTGCTGCACGTGGGTGACGGGACCCAAGTTTGGTTTGATAACGTGTCTGACCATCTCACTTCCCATCCGGTTACAGAAAAGAAGTATCACCACGCGCTGCAGTAAAGAGTAGCTCTTGCCGCAACTAGAGAAAGCCCGAGTGCAACAATGAAAACCCAATGCAGCCAAAAATAAATAAAGAAAAGAAAGGAAGTACCAGAAGGTATCAACAGGTAATATGGTGGCTGCACCGAGAAGCCGAGAACGACCTCTCTGGGACTTGGCTAGGAGTGGACGACCCTCTCTGGGAGATGCCGGGTCTGTGACGTAGGCTGTGACGCATCTCCTCGTCTGCACCTCAGAATCAGCTCCACACACTACTGAACTGTCTTGGAAGGAAAGGCAATGGGCAGCTTGGAGAACGTCCAGGACACTGCTGGACCAGAGAAAAGGCAGGGCCCAAGCGACATCATGTCCCAGGTCCTGGGTAGAGAGGCCAGCTCGGCTGCCCCAGCCAACACTGCCCTCACGCTGGAGATGCCTGGATGCTGCTCTGAACCCACCCTCCTGCCGCCTGGAAGGACCACACCATTACCATGTTGAGAGCTGATTCAGGACCATCTACCCTAATCCTGCCTCACCGGGTTCACGGGCTTCTCCCCCTTCCCAGCAACTGTGTGGTCGATGGAGCAGGTTCACCCGGCCCGGCCCAGGGGCAGGAGAAGGACAAAGGAGGGAAGATTCTGCCTTTGCCACGTGCCTGGTAGGAGAGAGGCTCTGCCCATGAGACAGAAAATGTTCCCCAAACATGAGGGACATCCAGATGCTGGGTGACCTCTGATGGTGACACTGGCTCCATCCTCCTTTGATGGTCCAGATGAGACCATATTCACCTCTGCAGAATTTCACAATGCACACGACGGACGAAAAGATTCTAGGAAGAGTCCCCAGGTAATGTTTCATTAACGATGGGCTTCTTTTTTCCCTTTGCATTAGCTTAAAGTCATTAAAAAAAAAAAATCACTTCTAGTGATTTTTTTAATGGACGTGAAATTCACATCATATAAAAGTAACCATTTTAAAGTGAAAGATTTGGTGGCATTTAGTACGTTTATAATGTTGTGTAACCATCACCTCCGTCTAGTCTCAGAACATTCTCATCCCACCAAAGGAGACCCCCAACCCCATAAGCAGTGACACTCCCTATCCCCCTCTCCCAGACCCTGGCACCAAGTCCACGTTCTGTCTGTGAATTTGCCTGTTCTGGACATTTCCTATAAATGGAATCATCATTTCCTATAAATGGAAGGACACTGTGTGTCCTTCTGTGTCTGGTTTCTCTCACTGAGCATCGTGTTGACTTAGAATCTATATGAAAAAAAAATCACTGAAAAAATATTCATCATAAGCCTCTATAAAAAGATTCACATTCAGACCACAGTGTGATGTCACGATACACCTATTCAAATTGCTAACCTAAAAATACCGATAATACCAAATGCTGGTGAGGATGTGGAGCAGCTAGAATTCCCACAAGATGCTGGCAGGGAGGCAAAATGGCACCACCCCTCCGGAAAACAGTTGGGCAGTTTCTTATAAACTTAACATACCCTTAGCATATGACCCAGCCATCCTACTCACAGACGTTTATCCAGGAGAAATAAAAACTTGCATTCACACAAAAACCTGTACAGGAATGCTGGTGGCAGCATACTCTGCACAAGTCACCCCCAGATGGAACCCACCCGGCCGTCCTGCGGTGGGGAAAGGATGAACGACATACCATGTGTGCGTACAATGGAGTATCACGCGGTGGTTAAAAGGAATAGGCCATCGTTCCTTGTGACAACTCAGCAAAACGCGTATTGCTGAGTGAAGGAAGCCAATTTCAGAGGGCTACGTACTGCAGGATGTCACTTACATGACTTTCTGGAAAACTCAAATATAGGGACAGAACACAGGCCAGTGGTCGCCGGGGATGAGGGCTGGAGAGAGGGTTTGACTGCGAATAAACAGCCAAGACGAGCGAATACTCTGAGGCGATGGAAATGCTCTGAATCCCATCAGGGCTGGTGGTTCCACGAATCTGTACATGAGTTAAAACTCACATGAGCGTACTGCAAAAACGAGTGAATGTTTCATTGCGTGTAAAATGTTTCAAAGAGCTCTATGTGTTGAAAAACTTGAAAATGGAATTACCCTATGATCCCACAATTCCACATCTGGGTATTTACCCAAAAGAAGTAAAAGCAGTGGGACCCGAAGAGATATCTGCAAACCCATGTTCACAGCAGTGTTGTTCACAATAGCTAAGAGGTGGAAACAAGCCACGTGTCCATGGATGGATGGATGGATACACAGCACGGGGTCCACGCACACAGTGGAAAACGACTCGGCCGTGAAAAGGAGAGAAGCTCTGACCCAGGCTACAGCGTGGATGGACCTTGGGGACATGATGCTCCATGAGAGAAGCCAGATATAAAAGGACAAATCCTGTAGGATTCCAGTCATATGAGGTCCCTAGAGGAGTCCGATTCCATAGCGACAGAAGGTAGGATGGTGGGGGCCAGGGGCTGGGGAGGGGGAGGGGGCGTGAGTGTTTAATGAGGACAGTGATTCCATTTGGGAAGATGAAATGTTTCTGGACATGGATGGCGGGGATGGTACGTAAGTACACTGTGAAGGTACTTAAAAATGGCTAAGATGGTACATGAAACAGTCAGTCAGTCTGTCTCTCTCTCTCTCTCTCCCCTCGACAAGGGTCCAGAGCTGAACGGCAAATGGTACCGAGAAATCACAATTCCAGAAAGGCCAAGCATGTCAAAGCTACACCGGGATCCTTCCTGGATCTGCTTACATCCCTAATCACCATCCGCGGGGCTGGGCAGGATATCGGCTCCAGACGTGGAGGCTGCATCTCAGGCCGGTGCACCTGGTCCGAGCGTCCGGGCTGTCAGGTGGGGGTGGAAGGGACGGACTGGGGCGCACGCCCGCCAGCTTCTCCCCGGCATCCCAGACCCTTAAGCGCTCCGAGAGGGGGAGCCTGGGACACCTCCCCTCGGAAAAGAAAACAGCAGTGTTCACCAGCTTGCGGGGGGGGGGGGGGAGGCGGGTCTCAGCGGCTTTTTCATTGTTGTGTTTTTTTTTAATTTGGTCTGGAACACACTGATAACTCACTTGGAATTTTAATGTGCATTCCAGCTCTGCAATTCTAAAATCTAGTGCACACAGCTTTGAAGGGTTTAGTCTCTGGAGTGACCCAGGGGTTCCCCAAAGGGCGTAATCCCGACCCCCAGGGGACACCAGCAATGTCTATGGACATTTTGGGGTGTCACGACTGTGGAGGGGCTCCTGGCACGTGGTGGGTGGAGACCAGGGAAGCTGCTCCACAGCCCACAGGACCCGGGACGCCCACATCAGAGAGTCGTCCGGCCTCAAATGTCCGCCCTGCCCGGGTGGAGAACACCTGGGGTAGCCAATACCACCACCCCTTATAAATTATGCATATATATATATACACACTCATATTCATGAATCGAATTGTGAGAAAACCCAAGGTGTAGGCGTCTGGCCACTTGGTCCAGCTTCCTGGCTGTGTCCTGGCCTCCCTCCCTTACAAACTTCTAAGACACGTGCATTCTCTGGTGTGACACATCGGGGCTCCATGCATCATTTTCCAAGCAGAGAGTTGCCACTTGTACTGCCTGGCGATGCTTTCGGTCATTTTCCTCGGGGATATGATTTTGTGCCTCTAACTTAACCAGGTGCCGTTTTTTTCCTAATACCCAAGGCACATCCCGAAAGCAAATCCTGTGCCTTCAGAGGTCCCTGAATCATCTTGGACTGTTTTATAACTCCCTCCAGCCCCGGGAAGGTTGCACCATCATTTATGCATGGCCTCCGAGGTCCTTCCAATCCCAGGAAATCGACTGTCATATTTCATTCCGCTGTGGTACTTATAAAACCTTCCATGGAGAGACTTTCAAAGACGGGCAGAAAATGATGGAACCCAATGGGATCTATTTCTTTCTATTTCGAAGGTTGCTGAAACTCTTGTTATTTTTCAGCCTCTTTGCCCTTCAGACAGAGGGAGACAGAGTTTTTAAAGGAAGCGGGGCTCCTGATACAAGTGAGCATTAAAGGCTGCTTGCCTTTCTCAAGGACACCTGAAGGTCAAATAACTAAAATACAAAGTGAAGTTGCCAACGGCCATTGATATGCAGATCTATGGCCCCAGTGGCCGGGAGGCTGGTCCAGTGGCTAGGGAGGGAAGGTCTGCTTTGGACCAGAAGTTGCACATTCTCAATGTGAAAGGATGACCTTCAGCCTCCTGCAAAGGCAGGCTATGACCTCGAAGACAGAGGGGAGCTGTGTTTTGCTTCCTAGAGCCTTGATTCTACCTGGAAGTGAAGGGTTCGACCTGCTACACTACAGGACTTCATGGACAAGACATGCCTGCCCGGAGCGTGTCTTGAAAGCTTCATTCGAAGCATCAAGTGTCGAAACGTCTGAGGCGTGGAAATATCGTCCATACAGTCCAGTGGGTGGGGGCCTGGGAGCCCAAGGCGGGGACACCTTGTTTGCAGGATGCATAGACGGTTAAATAAGGTGGCACTGGAAGGTTTTTGGTTTTGTTTTTGTTTTGGAGTTGCTTTACAAAGTTGTGTTAGTTTCTGCTGTACAATGAAGTGAATCAGCTGTATGTATAGCTATATCCCCTCCCCCTTGGGCCTTCCTTCCATCCCCCCTCCCCCATCCCACCCACCTAGGCCATGACAGAGCGCCGAGCTGAGCTCCCTGGGCTGTACCGCAGGTTCCCACTGGCTATCTGCTTTACACATGGTAGCGTATTTACGTCAAACCTAATCTCCCCATTTTGGAAATATCCTGGCATAAAGTAGGAACTTCCCAAATGGAAGACACATCTCCTGTCTTATTTCCCAATCTTTTTGAAAAGGAAACACCCATATTAGTTATTTTTTATTTGACGAGCAAGAAACAAATTAACTTGAGGGCTGTCCGGTATCTATGACGGGATATAATACCCAAGTAGCCCACCATGGGGGTGTTCTCCGCCCCAGCATCAAGCAGTTAGCTTAGGTGGACAGGAGTTGGGTGTAACCCCTGTTCGTGGAAACCGAGGACGATGTTTGAGGTCTGTCAGAACCCACAGCATCACACTATGTCAACATCCCTGGAAAAATGCTCTTCTTGCCCTCTTGGGAGTCCCGGCTCAGGAAAGCTATCCCAAGGGGAGAACTCCTTATGCAATCCTGGTGCAAAGGAAAAATGGAAGTGGAGGGTCAGGCCAGATTGCTTCTGTTCCATTGATCAGTTTGGTCCGGTTCAAAGCACCGCACGCGAATGCCCAGTGTGTGAGGCTTAGAAGAAAACACAGCCTTGCCGGGAGGTGCTTTGTACCTGCTTCGTAGCAAGTATTTAATTGTATGGAGGTGAGACTCACATAACATCCAATGAATCACTGAAACTGGACAATTCAGGGGCATTGAGCACATTCAGAATGTTGTGCAACCACCACCTGTATCTGGTTCCAGAACCTTCTCATCTCCCCAAAAGGAGACCTGTCTCCATGAGCAGTCACTGCTCCCAGCCCCTAGCAAACACGAAGCCACTTCGTGCCTCTTTGGATTTTACTATTGTGGATATTTTGTAGAAATGGAGTCATATACGATGTATATGTATATGTTCGTTCCTTTTTCATGGCCAAATAATATTCCACCCTGCGGATGTAGGTTAACCCATTTTTAATGTCCCTTTACTTTCCTAAAACAAAATCACAGATACCTACAGACAAATGTAATAAGAGCCACATGATGTCCACATAACACAAATGACCATAAAGTGATACCCATTTGAACATATCAGTGCTTGGACCTCCCACCCACCCTGGAGAGGGTGAAGCAGTAAGGGGATGTCCTCGTACGCTGGATCCCCAAGAAGGTGCCGGCCGCCCCAGGCCTAGAGAACTGGTAACTCAAATGCCACGAGCTGCCGCCTGCCCAATGCTTTCCCCAAATGGTGAACATTCAAGCCAAGGATAATCTCTCTATGAATGCAATGGTTGCTTGCCTGGAAATTCAATCTCTTGCATTGATGTGTAAACAGCCATGAGTTCTAGGCTGGGGTTAATTATAAACAGGGTTTCCCCTATGTGAACGTCTGGCCAGATGTGAAGAAGTCATGTGAGGTGTGAGAACACCTGACACTAGGTACCCTGCCCTATGCCTTGTAAGAAATCTAACACGCTGGCCTCCTCCTGCCAAATGCTAGTGCGAGGTCCACTCAGGGTGCCCCCCCCACCTTTCCCTGCACCCTGGAGACAAAAGCCACTATTCAGAAGCACCAGGATATCAGGAAGGGAGTCCAGATCATTAGGTCCACTTGATTTGCACCAAACCCACAACGGCGACATGACTCATCTAGGAAACGTATGTGCGGCCTTAAGACGCTTTTAGATCCATTCTCTTATTTGAGTCTTATAACCATAAAAGACCCATTAAGCAGAATGGGACACTGGGATCCTGGAGGGTAAACTGTTAGACCAAATTACGCAGTTGGCAATAGACATTTCATACTGTTGCTGCAAGTCAGAATATCGTGTTGTCCACCTTAAATAGATACAATTTCTACTTGTCAGTGATACCTCAATAAAGCCAGAAAACTAAATATTCCTCCCTTTAAAAAGTGTTCCTCTTAGTTCCCATGCTGTTTTTTTCCTTCCCAGGATATTTTAAATGAAAAAGTTTTATTGTATCCACACATCTGGTACCACGGTAGACCAGAAGTCCCGCAGGGTCTTTGAAGGACAAAACAAGTAGGTTCTGGGTGAACTAGAACAGACGTACTTTTTAATGCATTCCTGGACCCATGACAGTAAAATGATTATTTTTAAATCTGTATACTTGGAGATTTTAAAATACCCATCGAAGTAACCCATGGGGTAAAGAGGAACCATGAAAATAAGGACTGAACTATGTTATCTATGAGATGCAGCCCAGGAGACAGAGAGAAATGAGGACCCTATGATCAGAAATATGAAAACTAAAAAATAAAGGGCAGGCATCAACTCAGGAAGCTCAACATGACATCCCAGAATGAAGGCAAAGAATGAAGGGAAAAAAGGGAAGAAACAGATGTAGTCAATATCACCAGAAGTTCTAAGCTAGCAATAAACACAAAGATCGCTAAAAGTTTGTGAACTTCAGAAAATGCTTCATTGAAGAGAGCCCCAGATACTGGAAAATTCTCAAGCTTTTTACTACGTACAGATGCTCCCCCATCACACATGTAGAAACCCAGGATGTCCTTATGTCTGGGACCGTGTTTGTGTTTTTGTGGCCGTCGGTAAAAAAGCTACAGATTTAGATCCAATCCCTAGGATACTGGTACCCAGACGACAGAAAACACAACTCCAGCTCATTTCTCTGGTTAAACGAGAAATTCAGTGACTACAGAGCTTGGATGGAAAACCATTCCTGACACGGATTTACCCGTAAGCGTCCTTCAAACAGAATGCATACCGTCTCGCTGTCCACTCAGCAAACCAGGTTGTAGACAGGGCACATGTTAGGAGCATTATTTGATGGATGAAGAGTCGGGAACACATAGACCAAAAGGCTTAACGAGGGTGCTTAACAAATGCGAGACCTGACACTTCCCAAGGAAGAGCCCACATGGGAAGTGGGCATGGTGCTACCTCCTGGACCCGTGGGTCATCTGAGGAGCTCCTAATCAGCCTCCCAACCTGTCCAGCCTTGGAGGGAGCCCGGTGCACCTTCTATGGTTTTATTTCCTAATTTGCAAGATGGGATGTATTTTTGATACAGACACCCCCAAAATCCAGTGGGAGTCAAGACGAAGGAAGCTTCAACTGGGTCATATCGGACACAGACCCGCCTTTGCAGAGAACCACTCTTTCCCATCAAAAGTGCCTCTTACCACATCTGGTACCATCCCCAGTTTCTAGGCATTAGGACCTGATATCTTTGGGTCCTGATCCCACCCTAGACAGCAAGCTCCTTTAGGACAAGAGCTCTGTGCCACTCAACTTTGAGCTCCATCCAGTGTTCGCTCAGAGCTTGGCTGGGTAACCCTACTCAACACATCACTGCCGAACGAATGGATCGATGGATGAGGTGGTCGTTCCCACTGTCGAACAAAACTCATCGATGCTACGCGGAGGGGACTGAGAAATACACACACCACGGGTCCGATGATTGAATCAAGACTTGCCCGGGGATGGAAGGTCATCCATCCCGGTGTGTATGCGCACGCGCACAGCCCCCTTCCGGGGTTCCCCGAACGACAGGTGTAAACCCAGGATCCCCAGCGCCCACCATGCCGTGGACGTGGCTTACTCACCCAGTGCTCCACGAGACTTCTCCAGCTGCTGGGAAGTGTCTCTGAGCTCTGAGGAATGTTCCACAATCAGGTGTCGAGGGAACACGGTAATTTCTTCCGAACTGTGTCCTCTCTCTCCCCTGGTGGACCAGTGACATAAGGCCGGTCACGCAAAGAGGAGGGGCCCTTTGAGGCCAGGGTCCTACACAGTCCAAACTGCTCTCAGAGCCTATCTTCGCCCAGGGACTGCGGCATCTTTCAGGGGCCAGCAAGCTTGTTCTCAAAGTGACAGAGGATGTCAGACGGGTCAGGACTCACCCTGCCTCCTCATCCTGAGTCTGTACTTGGGAACCAACTTTGTGATGCCGCTAAGAGTAGCTGGCAGTTGTGTACTATGACCTCAAGCCGTAAAGGGCTCTCTAGTGACGTGCAAATGCTCCAAGGTCGGGATCTTCCTGGAAGTCAAGATCCTGCTTTGCGATACATCATCCTGTACAAATCCTAATATTTCCGGCTGTCTGGAAATATTAGACAAGGCATGTCTCCATCTTGGTTTTAACATACAAAGTAATTCTAGTTCTGAAACACATCAGTCGGGGCTGTCGGGCTTAGCAGAACATCTGAGCAGTCCTGGCAGGGGCTGGCGCCCAGGGCTGGACGCTTCAATCTGCATTTGCCTGGCCCAGAGGGTCTCAAACTTGCCTGAATGAGAGGACGGCTTGAGAAGGTCTAATAAATGCCGGTGCCCAGAGGACGAACTTGGGGACGCTGCTGATGGTGGAGATGAGCGTTAGTGGTTTTCAGAGGCGCCCCAGTGTGCAGCCCAAACCCACTAGCCTTGCTGGATCTTGGGGAGGGGTCTTCACCACCCGTGAAAGGTAGGCTTGAGCACCTCAGTGGCTGGATGGAGGGTGTGCTGGGGGCGGGTGTTGACCTTATTGGGTGCAGACTTGCTCCTCTTTCTTGAGGTTGGAAGGAATGTGAGCAAAGAGGGCTATCGCATTTGCAGTTCCAGGGCAAAATGAAAATGTGGGTCCTTGTTCACTCTTCATTAAGAATTTCAAGATGGCGGCCATAGGGCATTAAGCCAATAGGCATCCTTATGAGCCCAGGGTCCCGTGTAGCTGCATGGGTCACTCGCTCAGGAAAGCGGCCTTGGGTACATACAGAAGAAGCCATGACCTCCATGGTTTTCCAGGCCACCAGAAAAGGAAAGGATGTTCCCTGAGTTTCCAAGTATCCAGTTCATGTACCACGCAGTGGACTGAACACTTTCTACTGAAAAGATATGACCACGTCCTAAACCCTGTTACCTGTGGACATGACTCTGTGGGTAAAAGGGTCTTGGCAGATGTAACTCATGAAGGATCTTGAGATGAAGAGATAGTTCTTGATTATCCGGATGGAAGGGAAGGGTCTGAGATGAGGTCCTCCTGGAGGAGGGCGGCCCTACATCCAATGACAGGGTCCTTCTAAGACACAGGAGAGGAGAGACCCAGACACAGAGGAGAAGCCCCGGAAAGACGGAGGCAGAGACGGGAGGGAGGCGGCCACAAGCCCAGGGACGCCTGGAGCCCCCAGAAGCTGGAAGAGGCGGGAAGGACGCTCTCCTGGGGCCTCCGGAGGGAGCGTGGCCCTGGGACACCTTGACCTCCGACGTCTGGTCTCCAGGACCTGGGGCTGGATGCATTTCTGCTCTTTGCAGACTCCCAGTTTGTGGTCCTGTGTTACAGCCGCGCAGGACACTCTTACGCATGACATAATAATGAGCTGTTTGAATAAGCAGGGCCTTGCACTGGGGCCAAGCGCCCCCATCTTCACACAGTGATCTGAGCCACAGACCACCAGGACCCACAAATCGTCTGGTGGGTTCACACCATAATCACCACCTCTCCTTCAACCGCGACGCAGGGGCTCAGGAATCTCTGACCCTCTGGCCGCCCTCTTCCTCGTGCTGGTCCACGGCCCCCGGGAGCCTCCTCGTCACCCTACGGTTCTCCCGGGAAGGGTGCCAGGATGTTTCTTATCAGAGCGGACGTCCTGCCGAGTCTGCACACCCGCAGAAGGGGCCCTGGCTTGCTCCTCTCAGGCCACCACACGGACAGTCCCAGACGCTGGGGTCTCGGCTCTGCCAACCACAACAGGATGCAGGCGAGGGGGTGAGGACCTCAAACGTACACGTCCCGGTCTCCTGGGCTTTTACACCAACGTCTCCTGGTTGCACGGCACAGAATTCGTAACATCTTGTTCATCTGTAAGGAAAACATGGTCTCTGGGGTTAGACACCCCTGAGGTTCCCACCTAAGTGCCAGCAGGAACTTGAAACTGGGTGAGACACTGAGTCTTTCTGAGGCTAAATGCCCACCCATACGACAGGACTTACACTTCTCCACGCGGCACACAGGGGTCAAAACCCAAGGTCAACAAAGTATGGGCCTCGGAAAACTCTGACCTCCCCCGTTTTGTAAATACAGGTTGATTAGAACACAGCCACACATGTTAGCGTCGTGTGTGTAGATAAGCTTGTGTGTCATATGGAAGAGTTGAGTAGCTGCAATAGATCATATAGCCCTAAAATATGAAGATATTTATTAACTGGGGGATGACCTCAGGTTTGGGGCCTCAGTGGGATTTTGTCAATTGAGGGAATGCATGGTTAGCTGACCAGTGGTCCCTGGTCTTGAAATTCAGGGTGCAGTCTGGCAGGGAACACACAGAATCCTTTCGCCAGCATTCTAAATGTCTGATCTCTCCGTGTCGGAATTTGAGAACCCAAGAGCCATTCTCAGACAAAGGACTGAGCCTTCCTCGCCTGACTGGTGGGTGAAGCAGGGCGGGCCCGGATGCCCAGGCAAAGGTCCACTAAGCTGCTAGAGGTGTTCACCTGTGTCAACAACTGTATGAGTTTCTTGTATCAAATTACCATCAAGGTGTTGGTATCTTAAAGCAACTGAAATTTATTCTCTCTCAGTTCTGAAGATGCAGGGCTGAGCTCCCTGAAGAGGCTGCCTCTTCCAGCTTCTGGGGGTTGCAGGTGTCTCTGGACTTGTGGCTGCATCCCTCCCATCTCTGATTCTGTGGTCACATGACCCCCTCCCTCTTCTGTAATCAGTCCTCCCTCTCCGTTTCCAATAAGCAACCTTGTGAGTACATTAGCCCTACCTGGATAAGCCAGGATGGTGTCCTCATCTTAAGACCTTAATGACATCTGCAATGATTCTTTTCCCAATAGGAACACATTTGTGGGTTTCAGGGGTTAGGATGTGGACATATCTCTTGAGGAGCCACCATTCAAGCCACTACAGAGGGAACTGGAAGACACCAGGATGGTCCCACCACTGACCTGTTTCCACGGCAGAGGGTGGCCATCACGCTGCTGAAAGATGAGGTGTCTGCAGACCCTGGAAGGTCCATGATGAAACTAGTTCAGGAAGAGCCCGGCAGACTGCAAAGGGCACCCACATCCAGGCAGACACTGGGCACTGGACATGATGATTATCATTATATTAGTACCATGGCTTGAAGTATAACCTAAGCTCTGCACACATCTCCAGGAGAGGAACGGGCCTGTGTTAACACACGATGAAGTGAAGAAGCAAACACCAGAAGGGAGGCTTCATGTGACCACTGAAGGGTAAGTGGGCAGCAAAGCTTCCATTCTTTGACTAAGGCCCTAAAAATCGTGGGGGAAAGTGCAGACCTGCAAACCCTGTGCAGCTGAATCCCATGATTGGTTTAGTCCAGGCCCTGTCCTCGTCCCTGTCCTACAGATTCCTTGGTGACAGGTACCCAGGCCCCGTTCCCGTCCTACAGACCCCACAGTGACAGGTGTCCAGGCTCCATCCTACAGACCCCACGGTGACAGGTGTCCAGGCTCCATCCTACAGACCCCACGGTGACAGGTGTCCAGGCCCCGTCCCCGTCCTACAGACCCCACGGTGACAGGCGTCCAGGCCCCATCCTACAGACCCCATGGTGACAGGCGTCCAGGCCCCATCCTACAGACCCCACGGTGATAGGCGTCCAAGCCCCGGCCCCGTCCTACAGACCCCACGGTGACAGGCGTCCAGGCCCCGGCCCCGTCCTACAGACCCCACGGTGACAGGCGTCCAGGCCCCGTCCTACAGACCCCATGGTGACAGGCATCCAGACCCCGTCCTACAGACCCCACGGTGACAGGTGTCCAGGCCCCGTCCCCATCCTACAGACCCCACAGTGACAGGCATCCAGCCCCGTCCTACAGACCCCATGGTGACAGGTGTCCAGGCCCCCTTTCTTACCTCGTGTCCTACAGAACTCTCTACCGCTCTGCTGAGGGTGTCTCCATGAGTCACGGGCTGAGAGCCCTGACAGCTGCCCTAGCGGCTGCAGGAAGCCCCTAGGACGTGGTCCCCCTAAAGACGGGGGGTAGAGGGTTAGGGTGGTCACGTGACCCTTGATCCACAGACCAAGGCCGGCTACGTCTCTCCCTTTCCAGGGCCCACACATCAGACCGGCATCCCTGCACAAGCTGCGTGCGAGAGAACAGGGGACACGGGACACCCTCAAAGGCACCAGCGGCCAACAGTCCCGGATGTCTCCCCCCCGCGGTCCTCGGCGCCTCTGTGCTAAGCAAGAACACCGCATGCGTGGCTGGCAGGATTTAATGACCCAGGGCACCCGGTACAACTGGACACATCGGGGGTCACGAGATTCCTGGCTGAGGACCAGCGGCTCGGGCTTACGCGGAGCGTCCCTCAAGTTCCGGCCCAGGGCGCAAGGAAGCCCACGGGAGACGCTGGGAGGGCGGGGCGCGTGAACGGTGCAGACACGTGGGCCAGCACAGACACACCTGCGGGCGCCCGGCAGCTCACGCTCTCCCCGGCGGGTGGCTAACCCCAGAGGGCCCCCTGGGTCACGTCGGCGACGCCTGTCATCTGGCAGCTTCTGGCCCACAGCTGTCGCTGAAGCTCCAGGTCGTACGTGACCGCCAGAGACTTGGTCTCTTTCTCGTTGTAAAGATAGCAGCCGCCACGGCCTTCCAGCGCTGGGGCGACCGCCGCGTAGACGGAGGTCCAGGCTCCCTCCTCCGGGGTCTGCAGGGAGAAGGAAGGAAGAACAGGAGTCAATTTCCAGAGCAGAGACACGGGGGTCTCCACGCTCACAGACACCGTGGGTGAGACACAGCACCTCCGACCTTCCTCCATCGACTCAGGCACAAAGCCGGGCCAGAGAGCCCGGGGCAGCCCGGCCTCCACGGGTGCAGGAAGGTGCACCCACATGGGCTGTACTTCCACACTGGGTTAATCCATGTCGACAGATGCATATGAAGACCCCCAAGGTACATACTCAGGTCTCCAACTCTTTTTAAAATAATTTTTATGGGGCTTCCCTGGTGGCGCAGCGGTTGAGAGTCCGCCTGCCGATGCAGGGGACGCGGGTTCGTGCCCCGGTCCGGGAGGATCCCACGTGCCGCGGAGCGGCTGGGCCCGTGAGCCATGGCCGCTGAGCCCGCGCGTCCGGAGCCTGTGCTCTGCAACGGGAGAGGCCACAGCGGTGAGAGGCCCGCGTACAGCAAAAATAATAATAATAATAATAATTTTTATGGAAGTACAGTTGTTTACCAGGTGCTGTTCACTTCTGCTGTATGGCCAACACTTGATGAAACTGAAATACTTATTCGTTGGCTCAAAGCAGATGACTGTTCGGCCTCTGTGTTGGACGCACGACATTTAGCAATTGGAGGCGGAAACGTCGAGACAGAAGAAAGGTTCTTGGTTTCCATGCAGTGAGGAGAGTTAAAATAGGAGAACTATAAGTTCAAAAAAAAAAAAGCTTGAAAGGCTGAGAAGAGACTGAGAAAAGTGGATCTCAGGCAGGAGGGAAGGAGGAAGGTTTGAACGCCAGACACCCTGTGTTTTGGGTTGGGAGCTGGTCCCTGGGCATATCAGCGGATTAGAAGAAGACGTGGGGTGGTGCGGTGTATATATATAACTCTGTGCGTGTGCGTGTGCGTGTGTGTGTGTGTGTGTGTGTGTGTGTGTGTGTGTGTGTGTGTGTGATGGAATATTACTCAGCCATGGAAAAGAATGAAATCATGCCATTTGCAGCAACATGGATGGACCTAGAGATGATCATACTAAGGGAAGTCAGACAAAGACAAATACCACATGATATCAGTTATATGCAGAGTCTAAAAAATAATACAAATGAACTTATTTATAAAACACAAACAGATTCACAGACATAGAAAACAGAGCTACAGATACCAAAGGGGAAATGGGGGGAGGGAGAAATTAGGAGTTTGGGCCTAACAGACACACACCATTACATGTAAAACAGATAAACAACAAGGTCCTACTGTACAGCACAGGGAACTATATTCAATATCTTGTAAAAACCTATACTGGAAAAGAATCAGAAAAAGTATATATATTTTTTTATCTATATATATATGTCTGAATCACTTTTCTGTACACCTGAAACACTGTAAATCAACTATAATTTTTAAAAAACTGCAAAAACAAACAAACAAACAAAAGAACCGGTAGGTTAAAAGAGCCAGGCAGAGAAGTTCAAGGGATTAGACCCTGTGGGAAGTGAAGGGCTTTGGGGCTACAACTCAATATCCAGAAACCAACAGAATTCCCCCATCTCACCACCTTGACAATGACTTCTGAGGAGCTCACTGCATGTAACAACTTTTGGAAACCCGCTCTAGGCGCCTCACCCTGGTCCTTCTCGTGTGCCTCTACGAGTGTACCGCTGTAGGACCTACAGGAACACACCCAGGCCAGGACACAAGCCCACGGTCACGCTCTGCGGATTCAGACGTGCTCAAAAGGGCTGTCTCGGAGGTCGTGATGACAAACGTCCCCCAGCACTTACACTCGGGCTGGAGGGGGTTAAAAAGAGAAGTGAAGGGCAAAGTTTCCTTTACTCCACGGGGCCGTCCGACAGGCAGAGAAGCTGCGACTTTGAAGGTATTGTGTCTGGAAGAGCAACGCGTCCCCGTCCGATCTCCCAAGAGGGCTGTGTCCCCACCTGCCAAAACCACTGAACATGTCAAAGACGGGCAATTGCTGAGGGCAGCCAGGCAAACGGTTCCTTTGATGTTAACGGGTCCCATACTCAAGGAAGCAAGATCCTGGAACCCTACGGTCAAGACGTGAATCGACAAGGACAGTGCGAAACATACGGGCATCTCCCGGGAGGAGCTTGAAGGTTTGCAAGAAAGTCTGCAGAGGGGAACACGCGTTATGGGAAAGCCTGTGTTCTCATGTGTTGGGACGGGGTGGGGAGGGGTGGCCATGGGGTCAGGAGGGGGTCAGGGGTCATGAAGGGAACAGTCTGCCTCTCCAGGAAAAAACATTCATTTCATTGTAGCAACGAGCTCCTTTAGACAGGATTCTACTACTTTTGTATGGAGATAAAGTTATACAATGTTGTATGTCACTTATAAAGTATAAAACATATTGATGGGATACGCAGTCCTGTGAAGACTCCTAAGTGTTTGGGGGGTTTTTCTCCAAGGGTTGATAGGAATTTTTTCATCTTATTTTGGTTGCAGTTTCCAACTTTTAAAAACGCTTAGGTCAACAGATGAATGGATAAAGAAGATGTGGCACATATATACAATGGAATATTACTCAGCCATAAAAAGAAATGAAACTGAGTTATTTATAATGAGGTGGATGGACCTGGAGTCTGTCATACAGAGTGAAGTAAGTCAGAAGGAGAAAAACAAATACCGTATGCTAACACATATATATGGACTCTAAGGGAAAAAAATGTCATGAAGAGGTTAGTGGTAGGACGAAAATAAAACACAGACTTACTCGAGCATGGACTCGAGGATATGGGGAGGGGGAGGGGTGGGCTGTGACGAAGTGGGGGAGTGGCAGGGACATATATACACTATCAAATGTAAATTAGATAGCTGGTGGGAAGCTGCTGCATAGCACAGGGAGATCACCTCTGTGCTGTGTGACCGCCTGGGGGGGTGGGATAGGTAGGGTGGGAGAGAGGGTGATGCAAGAGGGAGGAGATGTGGGAGCATGTGTGTATGTATAACTGATTTAGTTTGTTGTAGAGGGAAAACTAACACACTATTGTAAAACAATTATACTCCAATAAAGATGAAAAAAAAAAAAAAAAAAAAAAAAAAAAAAAAAAAACGCTTAGGTCACCTTTTCCACCAGCCCCAAGTCCTCATCCTTGTCAATTCGTCAGCGTTGATCCAATGCTTTCTCACATCTCTCTTTCTGCAGATGCAATTCCTTTCAGATGTATTAAACAAAAAATCCTCCAAAACAAAGGATTTACTCATTTTAAATAGGAGACACTGGCCGCATGTCGCATGTGCCCGGAGTCTGTTTGCTGGGAATGGATGTTGCATTTGCCTGTCCTCCTGGGGCAGTGGCTTCGACCAGTGTTCTGTTTCCACCTCAACTGGGCGTCCTATGAGTCCATTCTGGTGCCGTCCACCCAGAGTTGGCGAAGCCTCTGCGTGTTGATGGCCTCGGTTCTCCTTAACTGCCCTCGCCGCATGTCTCTGGGGTCCTCCTGTGCTCCGGACCCACTGACTATGGGTACTGGGGTACCCAGGACCCCCGCAGGGTTGAGGATCTCCAAGAAGGACTCACAGAATTCAAGACGGCATCTCCTTGTGATTCCACTTTTATGATAAAATCCAGCTCGGAACAGCCACATGAAGAGCGTGGCCCCACGCATGTATTTTCCAGACGATTTTCCGTTATAGGTCATTACAAGACAGAGGAGCCGGTTCTCCCTTCAGTGCTGTCTGAGACGTTCTTGTCCAGGTGGACTTACACCTCCCTGGCAAACACACCCTTCAGTCAGCTCCTGGGACGAGCTCGATGCGTGAGTCAGCCGGTCTCCAGGCCGAGGATTCAGGGGTCCGTGCCCAGAAACTCCCCGCCATGTCTCACCCCCAGAGTGACTCATCTCCATCAGAAAGACCTACTTTGTTGCAGCCGCAGGCTGCCCCGCTCCTGGGATTCCCCTAGGATGTGTCCAGCCCTCTCTTTAGAGGCTGCTTCTTTGGGGTCCTCCAGCGGGCCTTGTCTGGGGGTCCATTTCCCCCACAGGTAGAAAGTCCTCTTGTCTGGGTAACAGTGCTTGTGATCAGCACGTCCAACTAAAACACAAGGATGGCAGTTTTAGAAGATACTGCCTGTGGTGTGCTGGACATGAGCTAGGGATGCCCAAAGGACACCGCACTGTGCCCAAAATTCAGCTACCGCCAGGGGACGGCATGGCAATGGACTTGATGATCGTGTTTCTCAAGGAAAGGGACTTCGAAGCACAGACATATACCCCCATGCACACACCCATCTACACACAGTCACGTGCACACACACACCCCCATCTGCACACACACAGTCACGTGCACACACACATATACCCCCATCTGCACACAGCCACGTGCACACACACATACCCCCATGCAGTCACATGCACACACACATATACACCCACCTGCACACACACAGCCACGTGTACACACATATACCCCCATGCAGAGTCACATGCACACACACATATACAACCATCCACACACATTCACATGCAAACACACCCTCATGCACACATTCACATGCACACACACATATACCCATGCACACACATGCACACATATACATACACATTCACATGCACACACATATACTGCCATGCACACACATTCACATGCATATACACCCATACACACATGCACACACATGCATTTACATGCACATATTCACATGCACACACACATACCCTCATGCACACATTCACACACATGCATTCACGTGCACACACACATTCACATATACACCCATGCACACAAATACATTTACACGCACACACATACATTCACACTTATACGCATATACTCACATGTACACACACTCACCCAGGGTGGCCCTGCCCAGCCAGGGAGTTCTCTGCCATAGAAAAGGACAGAAAAAAAAAAGAGCTGTTCTTCATGCTCACGCATCTCATGGAGAATCAATCTCATCCACTTATCCCACTTAAACACATGATAGATGCTGGGCTAAAAACAGCCACCCCCGAGCATCTGCAGAACACTTCCAAGCCCAGGGCAGATGATAAAGATAGAGGAAATGAGATTTCATTTGTACTTTTTAATTCCTAAATGTTTTGACAGCTCACGAAATGGACGGTTTTATGCATTTCTTCTTCCTGACATCCGATGTCACTGTCCTAACCCTCACCCATCAGGGTGATGACACATCATGCCTGAGTGAAAGGAAGGAAGTCTGGCAGACGCCGAGATGCACACGTGTGTGTGTAAGCGGGCACACACACACACACACACACACACTTGGTCACATGCACAACACACACGCTCTCCCACGTCCAACTTTAACTTTGGGACATTTAGCTACATCCTCTGGAGGAGGGAGGGGCACCAAAGAATTGCGGGTCCCAGGACCAGGGTTCAATTTCTGCATCACCTCTCGTGACCCAGGAGACCTTGCTGGAGCCACCCACTCTCCGTTAGCCTCAGCTTCCTCACCTGGATGCCAGGTGTTTGTGTGGGTGTCTGGCCCCCGACACTCAGGTTCTGCCACGTGGACCTGAGACCAGCAACGTCGATGGCAGGTGGGAGATGCTTCTTAAACAGGTGTCCAGTGAATGCATATGGCCTGCTCTGGACGGAATGTGCGTGACCCCCGAGTTCATACACTGGGAAGCTCTGATTCCCGATGGGGTGCTATTAGGAGACAGAGCCTTTGGGAGGGGATTAGGGTTAGATGAGGTCATGAGGGTGGGGCCCCCAGGACGGGATTAGTGTCCTTAAAAGAGAGGCAGATGCCCCAGAGCTCCCTCTCCACCACGTGAGGACATGGCAAGAAGGCAGCATCTGTAAACCAGGAAGACAGCCTCGCCAGGGACTCATCTGCCCACGCTGTAATCTCAGACTCCCAGCCTCCAGAACCTGAAGAAACAAATGTCTGTTGTTTAAGCCGCCCAGCCTGCAGCGTTCTACTGGGACAGCCTGAGCCGATGACTGCATGTCCCAACCCTATATTTCAACGAGGATGTCTTCAGGTTATCCAAAAAGCATGAAGAGGAAATAACCAGCACACCTTTCCCCAAATCCCTCTGAGCCAGACCCCAGCAGACGAAAGCACTCATGGTACTGGTCCAAGCAGCTTTGGGGGGTGCAGCAGAAGCTCCTACAGCACTAAGCTGTGCCAGGTGCTGTCCTGAACACCACGAGGAAATCCTTCCGAAGCATCCCCCCCCCCATTCCCCATGATGCCTTCGAAACACGTCTCAGAAACATCCACGTGGCACCCAGGCCGTGCTGGATATTGGAAAACACCTCGTAAATGTTGGCACGTTTAATCTGTATTGCAACACCATGGCGTGCACACAAATACAGCCTCTAATTTACAGAGGAGGACATGCAGGGATTTACTTTTTAACATATTAAAAACGATTCCAATTTTATGAAGGAATACATATTAGATTCACAATTCATGGTCTAAATAATGCGTTTCAAAACTCCGCTGTAGGATCCTTGATCAAAATAAAGATGACAAGCATTCAAGAAACATCCTTATTCTTCTGATACCGTGCTCTGAGGACGGTGCCTCCTACAATTTTTTAAATGAAGGCTGTACCTCCCAGGTACACCTGCTGCAGCTCCCAGTACAACTGGATTATCTGTCCCTGTTCACTTGTCACTGATAGGAGCTCTTCCAAGCCTGATGAAGTGTGTTTCCTGGGTGCCATGTGCTGGGAAATGAGAGTCGGATTCTGAATAGACGACAAGATGCTCTACACAGTGGTCCCTCTGGGATAAATAACATCTCCCATTTTACCTGCCGCTTAAAAAAAAAAAAAAAAAAAAAAACCCAAACAACTAAGATCCTCTTGGAGACTTATAAGAAAGCAGAGATGTCTCAAATGTGAAGCCAAACCCAGGTAGGAAACATGGTGGCTTTTAGCAGAGGCTTCGGAATCCCTGAAGGACAGAGGCACTCCGGGGGCCCGGGGCGCAGGGCTGGGGAGAGCGCTGTGTATTTACAGCTGCAGTTTTTCCCTGCGTGAAGCCAAGAAAGCCAAGAAAGATCATTTAGATAAGAGCCCCCATGCCCCTGGAACGGACGACCAGCAGAGACAGTGGGTCGAGGGCTGGGTACAAGTGCACAGAAACTAAATAAATAAAACAAAGCGCAGAAAAGAGAGCAGAGGGTGGGGTTTACACCGTGCATAACAGAGCCGCGAGCTGTGTGCGGTGAGAGGGGAACACGAATGCCTTCTAACTACGTAATTATACAGGGCTTTCCAGTGTTGCAAATGCTTTCCCACGTACTCTGTCAGCAATGCCCACAACAGTCTTAGGAGATGGTATTACCCAGAATTAACAAATTACGAAAATGAGGGACAAGAGAGGAGGGAGGGGAGGTGCTGCACGGAACGGCCAGGTCTGGCTTCTTCCAGACTCCAACCCTCCCCATCTTCCTCATCAGTCATGATGGGTGCGTCACCCACACCCACGGCTTCGTGGGTCACCTCCCTTCCTGCCTGCATGTTGGCAACCACAAATTCCATTTGCACCTCTGAGCTGCAGACAGACGCTCGTGGCAGCCCAGCTGGCATCCAGAGGTAGAGACCCTAAGTACACACCTCAGGGTCAATCATCCTTCCATCCCTACCTGCCAGTTCCCCCGTTTCCTGGACAGCCACCCCCATGTACCCCGATTTCCCTGAGTCAGAAACCCCAAATGACCCGAGTCTTTGTTGGTTCGCTTTCCACGGGCAACCAGTCAAGATCGCGTGATTTGGTCTCTAAAATCATTTTCAAAACGAACTCTTTCTGCCCGTCTGCACCCTTACACTGGCCTCTAGCCAGACCCCAGGTCCATCCCACCATGCCCCCCAGTCCACGGAATCCTCTGTAGGCTGGATGCGTCTGAGCCGACAACATCGCTGTTTTGTGGGGGTTCTTTTTGAAGTAGAGTTGATTTACAATGTTGTGCTAACTTCTGCTGTGCAGCAAAGTGACTCAGTTGTACACATATAGACACTTTCTTTTTTCATGTTCTTTTCCACGATCGTTTACCACAGGATATTGAATAGAGTTCCCTGGGCTCTACAGTAGGACCCTGTTGTCTACCCATCCTATATATAATAGTCTGCATCTGCTGACCCCAAACTCCCAGTCCATCCCTCCCCCACCCCCTCCCCCTTGGCAAACACCAGTTTGTTCTCTGTGTCTGTGAGTCTGTTTCTGTTAGGTAGATAAGTTCATTTGTGCCATATTTTAGATTCCACGTATAAGTGAGATCAGATGGTATTTGTCTTTCTCTGTCTGACTGACTTCACTTAGTATGATCCTCTCCAGGTCCATCCATGTTGCTGCAAGTGGCATTATTTTGTTCTTTTTTATGGCTGAGTAGTATTCCGGTGTATACATGTACTACACCTTCTTTACCCATTCATCTGTTGATGGACATTTAGGTTGTTTCCATGTCCTGGCTATTGTGAATAGTGCTGCTATGAACACTGGGGTGCACGTATATCTTTGAATTAGAGTTTTCTCTGGATATATGCCCAGGAGTGGGATTGCTGGATCACATGGTAGCTCTATTTTTAGTTTTCTAAGGAATCTCCATCTTGTTCTCCATAGTGGCCGCACCAACTTACATTCCCACCAACAGTGCAGGAGGGTTCCCTTTTCTCCACGTCCTCTTCAGCATTTGTTACTTGTAGACTTTTTGATGATGGCCATTCTGACCGGTGTGAGGTGATACCTCACAGTAGTTTCGACTTGCATTTCTCTAATAATTAGCGATGTTGAGCATCTTTTCGTGTGCCTACTGGCCATCTGTAATAACATCACTATTGACATCCATTATCGGGCGTCCTGGGAGGAGGTCCAGACCCAACATCTAAGACACTCACTGGGGCTGGGACCAGTTGTCCTGGGGAGAATGGAGATGGGGGTAGCCGACACCATTTGTGCGGATCTGGGGTTCTGATGAGGGACCCAGCAGACGAGGGAGACATGACAGTATGGCCACCCTCATCTTGAGCTATTTCTGCATCACCGATGGTCCCAGCCTGGTTCAGCCTCCTTGGACCTTAGCCCAGCCTTTGACCCCCCTCCAAGGGCTGCACCTTTTGTGTCCTGCGTCCACTGCAAGGGCAGATCATTGACACCGTCCTCCTCCTCTCAGCACTCTTGAAAATTGCTGAGAAAGCAGGAGTACCCACTGCCGGGTACAACGTTGGGGCATACCTCCCCATGCCCTACTAACTGTCTTCACAGCTCTGTGCAGGGACATGTCACCAGTCTGAAGGACATCACGCCTTGACTAAGGCGACATCACGCCTCCTCCATCATGCCTCCTAGGGAATCCCATCTGAGGTGATGGGATCTTTGTTTTTTTTTTCCTTACGCTGTATAGAAAATGGGAGATGTTATTTATCCCAGAGGGAGCACTGTTTAGAGCATCTTGTTGTCTATTCAGAATCCGATATTCATTTCCCAGCACACGGCACCCAGGAAACACACTCCGTCATGCTGGGTACGTGACGTGCACCGTCCTCAGGTCACGGCATCAGAAGGACAAGGATGTTTCTTGAACGCCTGTCATCTTTGCTTTGAGCAAGGATCCTACAGTGGATTTTTGAAAGACTTTATTTAGACTATACTATAAACTGTGAACTTTGATATATGTTCATTCGTAAAACCGAATCGTTTCTAATGTTAAAAACAAAAATCCCTGCACGTCCCCCTCGGTAAACTGGGGGCAGTATCCGTGCCCACCGCGTGGTCTTGGAATACAGATTGAACACGCCAACGTTTACGCCAAAGTGCTGTGCGACATCCAGCATGTCGTGGGTGCCATGTGGGTGTTTCTAAGACGTGTGTCAAAGGCACCATCAGGGTGGGAGGGGCTGATGCTTCAAGAAGGATTCCCTCGTGGTGTCTGGGGCGGCGCCCGGCGCAGGTAGGTGATGCAGGCACCCACCTGAGAGGTAAGTCTTATCAATCTGGCCCAGAAAGGCAGGATCTGAAGCCAATGAGCTTAAAAAGCCACAAGATGATGGTCTGGACACTTGAGGTCCAAGGAGAGAGGAGAGTGTATGAATTTCCTCTGGGGGCTCTTGTAAATTATCACACAGTTGGTGGCTCAAAACAGCACAGAGGTATCACCTTCTTCAAATTCTAAGAGGTCAGAAGCGTACAGTGAATCTGGGCGAAAATCCAGGTGTGGGCAGCGCTGTAGCCCTTCTGGAGGTGTCCTGGGGAAAGTCCGTTTCCTTGCCTCTTTCAGCTCTGAGAGGCCACAGCATCTCCTGGCCCGTGGTCCTCTACTCCACCTCCAGAGCCAGGAATCCATGGCCTCCGCTTCTGCTGTCACTTCTCCCTCTCTGACCGTCAGCCCCCCAAACCCTCTTACGAGGACCCCTGTGATGGCCGCGGGCTTCTCCTGGGTCATCCAGCATCTCCGACGAGAGGCTGACCTCCAAGGAGCGTGGAGTCACGGATGGTGGGTCCCGAGGACACGATGGAACGTCAGCCGGGGGTGTCACATGTCCTAAGCTGCTGGGACAGCGTGCTTGCCTTTGGATGCTCGGCCCCCGACAACGGAGCAGCTCGGGACTCAGAGGTGAGAGAGAAGGCTCCCTGGACGTGTGTCCTTGAGGTGCTTAATTCGGCCTCTAACCCACTGAGCACATCCATCCGGGAACCAGACTTTCTGATCTCCGGTCTTCACTGGACAGATGTAGATGCACGGTGAAGGGAACCAACGCTGGTCAGCCAGACACGTTATTCTGACAAGGGCACATTCCACAGCGGAGATGTGATCGTTTGTAATTAGAGAGCTGGTAAAGGGAATTTCAAACTGCTTATTGGACAGGAGCCCCGACCGGGGGACCAGATGTAGTCAGCATTGAAAATCATGCTTTTTCATGGTACACGCTGATCTGGAGGGAGTGGGGGGAGGGAGCCAGGATGACACCCCCCAACGCAAGGGCCCAACGGCCTAGGAGATGCCGGTTTTCTGTATCGGAGCTGGATTTGATTTATGAAGCTACTAACTGCTTCCTGGATGCCTGAAGGGCGCGCACGCCCTCTGAAGACCCCCAGACCCCACGGCACAGACATATGGAACGGTCTCGATTTGCCTGTAGAAAGAACCAGTTGAGCCTCTTATCTTTATACATGTATCAACCTGCTGGGTTTTTTTTCAAGGTAATAACTGGTTTACCCAGGGGACCGGCTCTGAATTTGGCATCAAGTCCACGGCTTTTAACAAGGTGTAGAATAGAGGTTTCGGAGTGACATAAAAGAATGCCATTAAATGACATAAAGGGACAAAAGACACATAAATCATCAAGACTCCCCCTCGGCCCCCCAGGGACTGAGGGCACATCCTTGCAGACTTCACACAGTGCATGCACACACACGTACGTGTAACGAAATAATATGTATAATGATGACATGCAGTCATTATAAAGATGACATCAGAGCCTGCCATTGTCCCACAGCTGTTGTCTCTTTACAACTCACATCACTTTTGCTTTATTGCCATGGTAACAACTACACATCCACTATGTAATTCTACAGTTTCCATAATTTCCTCTCTTATATATAAAAGCACCATTACTCGGTGCCCTGTGGTTGCCCATTTTAAATCCAAATGTGCATGTGATGATCAAAAGATTTTTAAACAATGATTCGTAGGTAACAGTTTCACCTCGGTGTTGGACCACAAAGAAAGAACAACACATACTCTCTCAGGATGTAGAGGGATTCCTGGAGGAATAGGGAGTGAGTTAGTCTAAGCGTGGATGTTTTGCTAGTGAAAGAACTTAAAATTTGAAAATTCTTAAAATCCTTTGCTTGACAATTGAGAGACTAAAAGGTGAGCTGATGAAAAAGCAAATTGAAAAGAGTTCACGAAGGTCTAAAAGGAGCCCAGGGGAGTAGCTGATTTCATTCAAAGAATCAGGAGCATTCCTGAGCTGGAGGAAAGAGATTTAGTAAAAACACATTAATTCTAAAACTTGCAACAGATGATTCTATTGACATGAGAATGCTGCCAGAACTAACCACAGAAGAGGAAGAAACCCTGAACCAAGCAATAAGCATTGAAGGCATTTTGAAAGCTGACTTAGAATTCCTTTTCTGAAAATTCCCAAACCCTGAGAGTTTTCAAAGGGAATCAGTCCACTTTTCAAAAGCTTCTCATGACAATTAGACTATTCTGAAGCTAAAGGGCAGGAAATAGAAACCCTTCTTAATTCTCTCTCTCTTTTCTTTCTTCCGTTTTGTGTGTGTGTGTGTGTGTGTGTTTAAACAAATCATCAAAACTTTACCATCCACACTTGTCAAAAAACAGCACAGAAAGGGGATCTCCAGCTCCAGGATAAATATCCAGTAAGCAAGTGGTCAATGAAGTCGCTGGGGAACAGAATCCCACAGGATATTACAGAATAAGGCTCCACGAGGGTCAGAATCATTCTAGAAACAAAGACCACCCCTTCTAGGGAATGTCCAAATAAGGGAGCGAAAGGAAACTAAAACGCAGTCACCTCTCTAGGTCAGAGCCAGCCAACTTCGTCTGCAAACGGCCAGATCAGAAATACTTTTGACTTCTGTGGGCTTTTTGGTCTCTGTTGTAACTACTCAACTCTGCCTTTGTAACATGAAAGCAACCGTGCATGCCAATAAAACTTTATTCTCAAAACCATGCAGCCAACCCATAGTTGCCTAACCCTGTGCCCCACAGGTCAGGTTTTTATAAAATTAAACTGATACTTTATTTTTTAAAAAGTAAGATAGGAGGACTTCCCTGGTGGCACAGTGGTTAAGAATCCGCCTGCCAATGCAGGGGACACGGGTTCGAGTCCTGGTCTGGGAAGATCCCACACTCCGCGGAGCAACTAAGCCCGTGCGCCACAACTACTGAGCCCATGCACCACAACTACTGAGCCCGCGTGCCACAACTACTGAAGCCCACGTGCCTAGAGCCCGAGCTCCTCAACAAGAGAAGCCACCACAATGAGAAGCCCACGCACTGCAACAAAGAGCAGCCCGTGCTCGCCGCAACTAGAGGAAGCCCGCGCACAGCAACAAAGACCCAACACAGCCAAAAATAAATATATAACTTTCTAAAAAAAAAAAAAAAGCAAGCTATGAATGATATACAACATAGCATATGATAAAGTATAATATTCAAATGATAATAGGTATAAGTATTCTTCAGAGAGAAACACTAGATGTTTTCCCTTCAAAATGACAAATTAGTTACCAGGACAAATTATACATGAGCTACTATTTAATTGCCTAGAGAGTAGATGGGGACATTTTCAAAAGCAGCACACAGTCAAAGGAGACAGTCTGATCCATATATGCAGATTAAATAAGCATACGGCTAAAAAAAAAAAATTGAGACTGAAAATCTATTAGAAAGTAGAAGATGTCAGTGATGGAATTGGTAAAATCAACGTTTTTGTCTATTCTTTTTTTGTTGTTTTTAAAAAATGAAATAGACATTTATTTTCTTTAACATTGTTTTCCTATATTTTGAAATTATATTTCCATGTTCCCACAGACAATGAATCATAAAGCCATCACCACAGGCAGTACAGGCTCAGAGTATACTGAACATTGTTATCAGTGAGGCCGTTATAATGAGATTCTTCCGATAATGTGATAGAAATTTTGGAATCTTAATATTCCTTTTTTTGTCAATTTATTCATTCATTCATTTATTTTTGGCTGCGTTGGATCTTTGTTGCTGCGCGCGGGCTTTCGCGGCGAGCGGGGGCTACTCTTCTTTGCGGTGCGTGGGCTTCTCACTGCAGTGGCTTCTCTTGTTGCGGAGCACGGGCTCTAGGCGCACGGGCTTCAGTAGTTGCGGCACACGGGCTCAGTAGTTGTGGCTTGTGGGCTCTAGAGTGCAGGCTCAGTAGTTGTGGTGCATGGGCTTAGTTGCTCCGCAGCACGTGGGATCTTCCAGGGCCAGGGCTCAAACCCGTGTCCCCTGCATCGGCAGGCGGATTCTGAACCACTGCGCCACCAGGGAAGCCCAGTTTTTCTTAATATATCAAAATTACTTGCGAAGGAATCATATCCCTTGAATAAATAATCTTCCATATAACTATGTGCATCTAAGAAGTTATAAATCAATGTGCGTTCCACAAATGATATATGCCACATACTCCATATATATGTATGATGTATATGTACGTGTGTGCAGATATAAACACAGATATACATGTATCTATTTTTCTGTTTCTCCATTTCCAAAATATTTTTCTCCTATGTTCTAATATCTTTGGTTATAACCATACAATATTACTTTTTTGTATGTTCTTGAAGCAGAAAATACAAAGGAAAAAGTAACGGCAACATACATAACTGATACAAATCAGCAGCCAGAATAAAGAACAGAGATGAATCCAAACCAGAAAGGCTAAACACCCCCTAGAAAAATGGGGAAAAGGCATTTCCCAGAAGCCAGCATCCAGATGCCAAATAACCCCGCGGAGACCGTTCAACCACAAGGATATTTCAGAAAACGCAAATGCAAATTCAAACACAGCAAATGCCACTTCCTGCTCCAGGACTGAAGAGCTTGGCGGTTGACCCAAGTTGGCAGAGACTGAAAAGTCCAACGCTTAACGCACATGATGAAGACGTAAACCACGGGGAATTCTCAGTACCTGGATTGTGCACTGGGAAAACCAAATGGAATTCCCAGGAAACGTGAACACGTGAGAACCTTCTAGCCTTAAAATGTCACTGCCTGTGACATCCCCTACAGAAAGAGAGATGTGGAGATCCGCGGAGGACCCATGACAGCAAAGCTGCGGTAACAGGAAAGAACCGGAAAAGAACCCAAGTGTCCTTGACCCTGAGAATGAATCTGAACCATGATGTATGTGCAGGTGAATGACTTCACAGGGATGGAAATCAATAACCTACTTCTACATATGCGTCAAACATGGGCAGACATCCAACATGTAATACTCAGTGCTTTGGGGCAAACTGTGACCCCTCAGAAGACAGGTTGAAGCCCTAGTCCCTGAACAGGACTGTATTTGGAAACAGGGTCTTTGCAGATGTGATGCAGTGAAAGGTCTGAGACGAGGTCCCCCTGGAGGAGGGTGGCCCTACATCCAGTGACAGGGTCCTTCTAAGACAAAGAAGAGGAGAGACCCAGACACAGAGGAGAAGCCCCGGGAAGACAGAGGCAGAGACGGGAGGGAGGCGGCCACGAGCCCAGGGACGCCTGGAGCCCCCAGAAGCTGGAAGAGGAGGGAAGGACCCTCCCCTGGAGCCTTCGGGGGGAGCGCGGCCCTGGGACACCCTGACCTCAGGCGTTTGGTCTCCAGGATGGGGGAGGGTGGATGTCTGTGGTTTTCACCCACCTGATTTATAGTCATTTATTATAACGACCCCAGAAAACAAATTTATGGTGCAAAGAAAGCAAATCACAGATATTACTCTACTTATGTCAGGATGAAAAAATGCAAAATTAAATTTCAGAGACACACCCATGTAATGAGAAACAGGAGAATGGGTGACACCACACCTGGGATAGGGGTCACGTCTCCGGGGAGGAAGGAAATTGCATCTGGAGAAAAGCACGGCGTGGCAGATGCTGTGATGACATGTGTGCTCATTTATTATTGACTTTTAAATATTTTATTTATTCTGTTGTGTTCAGAGTTTGTAATATTTTTAACAAACCCAATTCAGAACTGAAACAAACACCGGCATTTCATAAAATAATTAGGAATAAATGCAATAAATATATGGGCATTTATGGAGAATTAATAAGGCACCTCTGAAAAGCTCTAAGATTTTGATCACCAGTTCCCAAGCGTGGCTTTTCCAAGACCAACAAGCAGTTCTGTGACTCCAGCTGGGTGTCCTACAATTCAATTCCATTCTGACACGCCTACCTGGAGGTAGCCTCAGACCCCCCAGGTGAAGGGCTCAGTCCTTCAGAGGGAGGACTACCCCCTCCCTCTACCACAATTCCGATGCCAGGTGGTCACCTGTGCTTCGGACCAACCAGCTATAGGTGGGAGGTTGCCATGACCCCTTCTGGGGTTCATTTAATTTGCTAGAATGGCTCACAGAAGTCAGGAAATATTTTACTCACTAGATCACCGGTTGATTATAATAGCAGATAACTCAGGAACAGCCAGATGGGACAGATGCAGAGGGTGAGATCTGGGGAGGGGGCAGGGGACCCCCAAACCCTCTCCAGGCTGTCACTTTCCTGATACCTCCATGTTTTCACGAACTAGGAAACTATCTGAACCCTGACCTTTGGGGGTTTTATGGAGGCTTCATGACACAGGCACCACTGATTAAATTATTTGTCATTGGTGATGGATTCAACCCCCCAGCCCCTCTCCCCCTCCCGGGAGGTCGGGGTGGGGGGGAATGAAAATTACAACCCTTTAGTCGCTGGTTGGTTACCCTGGCAACCAGCTACCATCCTTAAGTGAGTTCCAAAGGGCACACCTCATGAACATAACAAGAGACACCTTTCAGGCTCTCATCGCTTGGGAAACTCCAAGGGTTTTAGGAGCTCTGTTCCAGCAATGGGGACAAAGACCAAGTACATATATTTCTTATTACAAACCACAGTATCGCACGCATGAAGAAAGACGTGGTCAAAACGAGAGATGACCTATATGCAGACAGAGAACGGCACTGTCTGAAATCTTGATGCTCCCTGACTTAAATTAAAAATCCTCCCTCCCAGGGGATCTATGTATACGTAGAGCTGATTCCGTTTACTGTAGAGTATAAACTAACCCAATACCGTAAAGCAACCATACTCCAAGAAAAAAAACCCCTCCCCCTCCCAAATTAAGTCTTCTTACGATGTCTACATCGGTGGTGAAAAGATGACCACCGCCTAAACGTACGAAAATGTGCGCAAATGATTACACAGGAGACCTCCTCCTCCTAGACGCCCGTTTTTCTCGATTTGCAAAACCATCTAAGAGGTGATCTGCAAAGATAATCAGCTCAGAGTCAGGAAACGCAAGACAGGAGCGTGACGGTGTAGATAAAAGTAAACTCAGAACGGACGGAAGCGAGGGTAGGTTTTTAGGAAACACCTTTCGTGAACGGCGTGGCTGGCGGTTTTAGTAACCGTCATGGTGTGCAGTCAGCAGAGGAGGACGGACCCTAGGACACGGGGCTCCCGGCTTGAACAGGAATCAGCACCTGTGGTCCTCCTGCGTCACCCCCTGCGGACGTCGCCTGAGCTGACTGAGGGTTCAGTTGTTGTCACAGGTAAAAATACTGGAGGGGAATTTCTAATCACGTCAGCCCAGAAACCATGAAAGTTAAACAACGAAACAATTTACAACAAGAAAAAAAAAATGTTAACCCCTTGACTCATTCTGGCAAAAAAGTACTTTCTCTAAGACCAGAAGGCACAAGAATTCTGGGGACCCATCGTGGAAAATGAAACAAGTGATTGTGTCCCTAATATACAGAAGAGCTTTTTCTGAATCATCAGCTCCCCTCCGCAACACACACACACACACACACACACACACACACACAGATAAGTGTCCCCAGAGGACAAGAACCAAGAATTCGCACAAGTTGTCACATTCACAAAAGGGAAATTAGATTTTAAACGGAACCACAAAGGTGAACCGGGTGATTCAGGAGAGGTGGGTTTCGACGGCCTGCTGACGAAGATGTAATTACAGCTGGTGTTGGCTGGATGCTGGGGCCCCGTTGGAACTGTTAATTCCTATTTGTCCGAATCTGGGTTCCGTCGGTGGCCCCAAAACGCTGCACTGAGGAGAGCCCCGTGGTGGAGAACTCAGGACAACCACTGTCATCTATGGCATCCACCCTCCCCTCCAGGGCTCTGGCGATCGATTCTAATCTCCGCGACCCCGTGGTGAGGAAGAAATGAATATGGTCCACCCGCCAAGACTGTGGAAGCCGATCAGCACAGCCCACTGAAAGGTGACGGTCAGAGAAAAGAAAGACGTAATCCTAACAAGAAGCCAGACACTGTCCTGTCCCGTAAACATACCATCTTACTGCTAACGGGGAAAAAAAATGCAGAGTTAAATGGGGCCACATATGGTCTAGGGGCAAAACACTAGAAAACTGTCAGCAGAACTGTGTTGTGGGAATTTGGGTACCAGATTTTAAATGTGCATAGCCTCTAGAGAAACAAACTCGTTTCTAAGAATTTATCCTAAAGAAATAATCATGCAAAAGACCTAAACAGACATTTCTCCAAAGACGACATACAGATTGCCAACAGGCACAGGAAAAGCTGCTCAACATCGATAATTATTAGAGAAATGCACATCAAAACCACAATGAGGTATCACCTCACACCCGTCAGAATGGCCATCGTTAAAAAGTCTACAAACAATAAATGCTGGAGAGGGTGTGGAGAAAAGGGAACCCTCCTGCACTGTTGGTGGGAACGTAAATTGGTGCAGCCACTATGGAGAACAGTGTGGAGGTTCCTTAAAAAACTAAAAACAGAGCTACCATGTGATCCAACAATCCCAAATATCTGCAGAAAACTCTTAATTCAAAAAGATACATGCACCCCTATGTTCACTGCAGCTCTATTTACAATAGCCAAGACATGGAAGCAACCTAAGTGTCCATTGACAGATGAATGGATAAAGAAGATGGGGCACATGTATACAATGGAATATTACTCAGCCATGAAAAAGAACAAAATAATGCCATTGGCAGCAACATGGATGGACCTAGAGATGATCATACTAAGCGAAGTAAGGCAGACAGAGACACATACCATATGATATCACTTATATGTGGAATCTAATGTTTTATAAATGATACAAATGAACTTATTTATGAAACAGAAACAGACTCAGACACAGAAAACAAAGTCATGGTTACCAAGGAGGAGAGGGGGGGAGGGACAAATTAGGCTTTGAGGATTAACAGATACACACCCCTATATATAAAACAGATAACCAACAAGGAGTACTGTACAGCACAGGGAAGTATGTTCACTATCTTCTATTAACCTATAATGGAAAAGAATCTCTCTCTCTCTCTCTCTCTCTCTCTCTCTCTCTCTATATATATATATATATATAAAATATCTGCATAAAACTGAATCACTGTGCTGCACACCTGAAACTTACACAACGTTGTACATCAACTCCACTTCAATAAAAAGCACAAAAAAATACAAAAATAGAAAACAACGTCTTTAAAGAAAAACAAGAAATAATCACAGAAACACCAATGTGTCTACAGGGGCACGGGGCCTCCTTGGGCAGGTAGGTAACTGCACCCCTATGCTTCCAGTGTGGACGGTAAAATGACGGCAAGCACAGTCTTTATGGGCCTCACCGGGTTACTTGGGGATCAAATGTATACAAAGGAATTATTTTTAGCTTGTATCTCGTGCAGAGGGCGACGGACTCGATGTCAGTTTTTCTTATGATTATTGCACTTATCAGGGTAAAACGGGTAACAGTCTAACTGCACCAGAAAGGAAGTTTGTTCAAGAAACACACACCGCAAAGGGCAATATAGGGGAAGAGGATTAAGAGGTACAGACTATTAGGCATAAAATAAGCTCCAAGGATATAGCGTACGACACCCGGGACGTCGCTGATACTTTCTAATAACTATAAATGGAGTCAAACGTTGAAAAAAAGACGCAGAGACCCCTGCATACGAGACTGTCAGGGCTCACTTTAGGTGGGCAAAATGGGGCAGGAGAGACACCGAAACAGAAACGCGGGGAAGCTCTCATCGGAGGGATGCGAGGGGCCCGGCATTCACCGTTTCTCACTTCGGCATCATTTGCGCCACGTCCGTGGCGGCGGAGGCACCTGCCACTGAGCCTTGTGTGTGTCCCCAGCTCCTGCCTGCTGGCCTGACCCCCGTGTCCGGTTCACGTGTACTGCGAGAGCCCGCCCTCCGCCCCGGCATTCGGCCACGGCTGTGCCGTGCCCTGGGTGTCCGATGCGCCGTGGAGAGGGCTCAGCGGGACCCAGATGAGCCCTCCAAGCGGCCTTGGGTGGGGCTGGGACTGACATGTGCACGCGGCTGTACATAAAACAGAAAACCAACAAGGCCCTACTGTAGAGCACAGGGAAGTCTACTCACCATCTCACAATAACCGGTCATGCGCGTATAGATACATGGACGGACCTCGAGATTCTCATACGGAGTGAAGTAAGTCAGAGACAAACGCCGTGGGGTGTCACCGACACGTGCAAGCAAAACAAGACGACGCAAATGCACTTAATTACAAAACAGAAACCGACAGGCTCAGAGAAGGAACGTACGGTCGGTTACGGGGGGAAGGGCCAGGAGGAGGGACGTACTGGGGGGAGTCTGGGGTTAGCAGAGGCAAACTCTCACGGGCAGAACGGATAAAGCGCAAGGGCCTTGTTCTTTAAGCCAAAGAACACAGGGAACTCGACTCCGCATTCTGCAACAACCGAAGCGGGAACAGACTCTGAGCAGGCGTGCGCGCGGGTCTGTGCAGAAGGGGGTCGCTGTGCCGCACCCCGAAACTCACAGCGCGCGGCTCGCCGACTGCGCGCCGAGAGGGAACAAACAGCCCACGGGAGGCGCCGCGCCGCGCCAGGGGAGACGGCGCGCAGGGCAGCGGGGACACGAGCGGGCGGCGCGGACGCGAGCGGGCGGCGCGGACACGAGCGGGCGGCGCGCACCGTCGTCCCCCGAGCGGAGGGAGACCCGGCGGGAAGACGCACGGCTTTCACTTCCGGAGGCCGACGGGTGTCCCTCCCGCGCCCGTCAAGAGCGCGCACACCGGGGCCGGGGAGGGGCCACGGGGACAAGGCCGGATGCCGCCCGCGCCTTCAAGCCGTGACTCTGAGACCCATCGGCCCCGCGACTCAGACACGCCCGCGTGACCGGGGCCTCTGGGAGCAACAACAAGCCCGCCGCCGGCCTCTGGCCGAAACCGATTTTCCTCCTTTCGAACAACGACGAGAACAAAAACACGCCGACACCGGCGTGGACGCACCGGGGAGCGTTCTGCCTCGGCGCTGCTTACCTCGGCAGTGGGACCACGGGCTCGCAGGCCACGAGGGCGCCCGTCGTCCTGAGGACCCCCCCCCCCCCGGGCGCGAGAACAGAAAGCCCCGCCGCTTCGGGAAAGCGAAACCAAGCTGTGCACACGTGGGCCCGTCGGGGCACACAAGCCGCGGCGACACACCTGACCATCGCAGCCTTACCTTGAAAAACCACCGGCCGAACAGCTTCTTAAAGAGCCGTGTGCCCCAGAAGACGTGTCTGTACAGGTCGGTGTCCACCACGCCGGGGTCGGCCACGTTGGCGGTCACGGGGCTGCCCGTGGCCTCCAGCAGCGCCTGCAGGTGGTAGGTGAAAAGCACCAGGGCCAGCTTGCTCTGGGCGTAGGCCGCGTGCGCCGAGTAGCCGTGGCTGCAGAAGCAAAGCGGGAGAGGGTGTGAAACGCGGGCAGCTGGCCCCGACTGTGCCCGCGCCCGGCCGGGGAGGCAATCTCCAGCTACAGGCTGAGGGCAGCTACCCACACACCTGAGTTCAAGTGTGCTACGAGAACTGTTTCCATCTCTGAGAACTGACTGCGTTCTCCTCCCCTCCGAATGCCCAGCGCTTGGGAGCCAGGCCCTGACGCGTGTCCTGCTCGGACGCAGCCTGTCCACTTTGCCTTCCTGTCGTTGCAGATTATGGTATGGGGGGAAACAACATCTTGACAACCGGGGATGCCTTTCTGGCAAAACACATCGTTTCTCGTTCGTTAGGGATTAGTCACTTTCTTCAGGCCCATAATTCCTTTTCCTGAATTTTATGGGATACGAATACAGCCCCACCTGAGTTCCTTCTTCCGGTGTGATGTGCCCCATAATCTACACTGCTTTCACTTTCAACCTCAGAGGTGTCTCCTAAATTGGGAGAAAATCCATCCACGGAATTCACCCTCGTGGGAGTTTCACACAAAGATGAAAAGAAGGAAATCGGAGTCATCGCATGAAACGCAGAGAAAACACTCTTTGGAATTCAACGGACAAAGGCTCTTCCTAAATAGGAATTTTTTTTTTTTTTTTTTTTTTGCGGTATGCGGGCCTCTCACTGTTGTGGCCTCTCCCGTTGCGGAGCACAGGCTCCGGACGCGCAGGCCCAGCGGCCATGGCTCACGGGCTTAGTTGCTCCGCGGTATGTGGGATCTTCCCGGACCGGGGCACGAACCCGTGTCTCCTGCATTGGCAGGCGGATTCTCAACCACTGCGCCACCAGGGAAGCCCTAAATAGGAATTTTAAATTGCAATAAATGGGGACTTCCCTGGTGGCGCAGTGGCTGGGAATCTGCCTGCCAACGCAGGGGACACGGGTTTGAGCTCTGGTCCAGGAAGATCCCACGTGTCGCGGAGCAACGAAGCCCGTGCGCCACAACTACTGAGCCCGCGTGCCACAACTACTGAAGCCCCAGAACCTGTGCTTTGCAACAAGAGAAGCCACTGCAATGAGAAGCCTGTGCACTGCAACAAAGAGTAGCCCCTGCTCGCTGCAACTAGAGAAAGCCTGCGCGCAGTAACAAAGACCCAACGCACCCCCCCCCACGAAAAAAAAGAAAGATTTCAATAAATAAACTAAATTGACTAAATGATTCCGAAAAGTGAACTGAGAAAACATGACCAAGGAAAGCAGAGAAAGGGAAAAAAATAATAAAAGGAAAAGGGAAATATTAGAACGTAGAAAACAGTACAAGAAAGGGTATCAGAGAAATCAAGCCTTGTATGCTTAGGTGCCGAGTGAGACTTTCTGAAAAACCTCAATTCTGTAAATTGCACACATGGGCGCTTGTCTGTTCCTATGTGACAACCACATCAACCCCCTTTCGGACTGGGTCCTGCCTCCCGCTGTTGCCTGGGTAGCATCTTTCTTCCTCATCAGCATGTCTCCACGACATGCCCATCACACAGCCCCCCGTCACAAGAGGCCACAGGCAAACTCTGAGGTTTGGCCTTGGGTCCATGCAGTTTAAGCTGGAAAATCAACCCCAAATTCTGTTGGAGGGAGGAATTAAGACAAAAATATAGCGCAGTTCTGAGCACAGATGCCCTCCCTGGATCCACGACAACCTCCCAATTACCATCAAGATACTGGTTTTTGGCAGATTCCTCCTGTCTCTTCCGCCCAGAAGAGGAGAGAGCTCCAGGAAAGAGAGGGTTACTAAGTGGGGGGAGAGAAAGGCTGAACTTTCACCTTGGAATTGGGCCATTTCCACACCACATGCACACGTTTGCTCCTGAATTACCAGGGCTGTTTGGGAGGAAACGGGAATCCTGAATTTAGAAAGCAGAGGGGGAACCATAACTGTGCAAATTCCTCAAGGGTAAATTGACAAATGATATAACTATGGTTTTCTACGGCAGCATGGAGAAGAGAGAACGGAAATTCTCTAAATATACTATGTGGGGGGGAAAGTCAATACATTTCTCTACAGGAGGAAAAAAAAAATCAAGAGTACAAGTAATTTCAAGAGAGGTTCCCTGGTGGATTTAAAGATGAATAAACATCCACAGTAGAGCTGGAAAAGAATCAAAGCCGATACACAAGAGGACATGATTCCCCATGAAAGTTTACAAATAAAGCCCGGAGGAATGGCAGAGACACTTGGTGTTTAAAACAATGAAGAGACTGATGCAAATTTAACAGGCAGAAGGCAGCTGAAAGGGAGAATCAATCCACAAACTTAAGCAGAGGTAGAAAAAAATTCATGAAATGTCTGCATGGCTTGATTAGAAACATGAGATTTTTAATACGTTGCTTTTGTAATGAATGGCGTCAAAAGGTAGAACAGAAACCATAAAAATATATCTTTGTTTTCAATAAATAATAATCTATTGATGTAACTACTTTATTACTAATTTGAAAGTCAATCTGAAACAAAAGTAGAGACAGTCTTGTGGTAGCCGTTTTGTCGGGGAGGAAAAATTTTTCTCCTGTGCTTTTGTGTTCTGTACCTGAGGCCTGCAAATTAAACCACCAAGTGTCAGATTAAAGAGAGAAGTATACCAATTTTACTTCTAATTTTACACGTATGGGGAACTTCATGGAAAAGAAGAGAAAACCCCAAAGAGTTGGGCAGTCCTCATTTCTCCCAAGTTTCTGCTTTTACTCAGATAAGGAAGGCTCCAGAAAGGCATTCTTCTGCATCTGTTGCTTCTCGAGAAGCTCAAAATAACCTGTATGTCAAAGTGGCATATTTTGAGTTTGCATATTCAGACCCCCATCACTTTCTCTACCTTATAGACAAGAGAAGGAAAGGTGAAAAATGATATTCTGAACACAACATATGCAAACCTGTGTATTGAATCAAAGACTCGATAATCCTCAAAGGGGTTCTTGATTAAAAACTAGGAAAACATTACTTAGAGATGGGAATTTCTATCCTAAATTGAAGCAGCATGGCTTTCTGGTCGGGAAGAGGACACTGGATTTTTTGACACCTGTGTTTCATGTAAACAGTATGTGACATTTACAAGACTGAGGACGGTACTTGTTCTGCATCTGGCATTGATCTGACAGCCGATCTACACCCACTGAAGTAGCTACACTGAGCCACCTGAGACCAGGTGCTAAGTGCACATGGTCAGTTAGTGCCCCCATGCTTAGCAAGATGCCAGGAACGTAGCAGGTCATACATTTCCGCTAAGCAAATGAGGTTTTCAAGTTCTCATCAAAGACAAAATTACTATTGCCTATGACAATAAATGCACACCCACATATTTCTACTTTTTAAAATATACACACGTAAAACCTACATTTTAATAAAGTATTGTAGGGGGGAAAATCTTTTCCCTCTATCCTCTTAGGTTCTGTCCTGGGGCCTGCAAATCAAACTGCTAAAGGACAGTTTAACAAGAGAAAACAGTTTTAATTACACACATACATCTAGGAATTCCCAAAATGATGTGATTCAAGGAGGTGGCCAGATGATAGAGGCTTATATACCATCTTAGGGCAAACAAAGGAAAAGGGGTTTTGAGATTCTGGGTGGAGGACGCAAGTAATGGGAAGGGAAGAAATGTGTGTATATAAATAAGGACTGTCTTGTTACGCACATAAGAGTCTCTCGGATGAAAAGAGTCATCTCCAGGAGTAGCTCTCTTCCTGGAATGGAGACATTACTACAAATGGAAAATCCCTGGATAAATGTAAATTTCCTTTACAAAACAGTGAATTGATACTTTATTTTTTAGACAATTGGGGGTGGGGGGGGAGGAGAGGAAAGAGAGTTTCCTGGGTCTCCTTGTTCTCAATTGCCTTTAGCTCAAAAGATCCCATGTATCAAAGAGGTACATTTGGGGCTGGCATGTTCTGGTCCCCTTCAGTAGGACCAAAGGTATACCTTGGGAGAACTTTTTAAGGATAATATTAATTTTTCATTATTATAAAAGAAATATATATTGGTTGTAAAAAAAATTACAAAGCTCAAAGAAGAATGAAAAATCAATTCCATAGTGATTTCACAGTGTTCTCCTCCACCAAGAAATGGCCATCAATCACACTGCATGAGGGAGTGTGTATATATATTTGTATATACACATATACACATATACGTATATGAATGTGTGTATACATGTGTATACAGACATATGTATATATACTCATACATATATGTGCATCTATATTTGTGTATATATACTCATATATACATAGATGTATCTGTGTCTACATATATACTCATATATATACTCATATATATGTATATGTCTACATATATATACGTATATGTGTGTCTATATATGTGCCTATATTATACTCATATATATGTATATGTGTCTATGTCTATAGATATACTCATATATACATGTGTCTCTATATATGTATACATATTCATATATACATGTTTGTGTCTATATATGTGTGTCTATATATACATACATACCCATGTACGTATATATGTGTGTATATATATATGTTTGTTGTGTGTGTGTATATATGTGTATATATATATATATATATATATATATATATATATATTCCATCCTACCTTAAAGACGGCTTTTCTCACTGGCTTTCCACCTTTGACCTACAACATATTAATCCATATGCTTTCTACTCAGTGCCATTGATTTTTTAACTACTTCCACACCAGTGGTCAAGGTTCCTTCTCAGCACTGCTCTCTACTGCCCACAAGTAAACTATCACCCACCTGTCCTAGAAAACCATTTTGCATTATTTTAAGTGTCTCACGAGGAGTCCGTTTCCTGAACTCCCTCAATCCCATGAGAAATCGTGCCTATGACTATGGGATTTATAAGACAATATCTTGAAAACCATTAATTCACTGAGCTTTCCTGTTGAAGGAAAACCCCAGTGAAACACACATGACCCTGAATGTGGATATGATTAAGGGTGTCTGAGGTCTGTGTTTTCAGCGTATTATAGAAAACATTATTCCCCTCTTGCCGTTGGAGATCAGAGAAAAACCAACCGGCCTGGACAGTGTATTATAAGAAAGGAGCTCTTCATCGATTACCTTGATGGACACCGTGCCGTGTGCGTGTGCGTGTATGTGCGTGTGTGTGCGTGTGCGTGTGTGTGATGGCTCAGTCCCACTCCAGTAAGACAGCTGACTGTGTGATGCTCACTTCATATGAGTAAGTCCCATTTGCTTCCCTGAGAAGTTCAATTCTGGGACAGTAACACATCAGCACGTGGCAAACACAATTATGCAAACTCCACGTACTACCCATAACCTAGTTTCCAACCGGCGCGTTCTGGATGCTGGTCGAGCCCGATAACGACCGGTCTGCAAGTAGGACCCACATCCAGTACGTCGCTAAGTAAATAATCCCTCAGCTCCAAACGGAAGTTTTCTCTTGAGGAGACGAACAACAGCCTTGCATTCTGCCTTGGTGTCCTAGGTTTAACATGACGGAGGAAGAAGGAAAGAGAGACCACCCACCAGGACCTCTGAAAATATCGTGAGCTAAGAGGAGCCTCTGTCCTTCCACGAAGGGAAGTCAGCGGAGACAGCCCGGGATGTGGCAGGGCCACCTGTGAATTCCAGCCTCGTCCAAACACCTGCTAGAGTTGGTCACAGAAGCACGGCAAGGGTGCCGGCTGCCTGTAAGGGGTCCCAGGACACGCACTGAACATGCTAAATGTTTAGTGAAAATCACGTCAACGCAGGACAGCACATTTACACCACGACATCTCACCCCAGAGGTGCCACAGCCAGCGACATACGAGGATGTGAAGACTTACTTATGAATCAAAGAGTGAAAAACTGCCCCAAAGTGAAATGAGCTTGGGAAACTCAAACCAAGACAGCTATTTTCACGACAAGACAGGGCCGTGCCCGTAACATGTCAATGATTATTGTGTCTCCAAAGCAAGGTCAGGCTGAAATAACGTGAGCCGTAAAAGGTTAAGGATCTACCCACTGGGGGGCGACCAATGGTGCGTGCTGTGGGCTGAATGGTCTCCCCCCTCTTCCAGTAACAGAAGAGGTTCTGTTAGAGTCCTAACCCCCAGGACCTCAGAATAGGACCTTCCTTGGAAACAGGGTCTTTACAGAGGTGATCAAGTTAAAGTGAGGTTGTCTGGGTGGGTTACAATCCAATATGACTCGTGCCATAAAGCAAACTCTAGAAGCTGGAGAGAAGCCCGGAAGAGACTGAGCCTGGGTGGGTTCCCTCCCAGGGCCTCCACGAGGGACCCACCCCGCCTAACCAGCCAACCTTGCTCGTGGACTTCCAGTCTCCAGGAGGGTGAGACAATAACTTTCCGCTGTCCTAAGGTACCCAAATTTCTGGCCCTTTGCCATGGCCGCCCCAGGAAACTCATACAGTAACCACTGTTTTACAAAAGCAAAATTACTTGGGAATTGGCGGTCCAGTGATTAGGACTTGGCACTTTCACTGCCGTGGTCTGGGTATGATCCCTGGTCACGGAACTAAGGTCCCACAAGCCACACGGCGTGGCCAGAAAAGAAAAAAGCAAAAGTTACTTGGTACAAACCATAAGAACGTGGACTTCGCTGATTTGCTTCACGGAAGAACAGAGAAGACAGAAAGCCAATAAAAATAAGGAGACTTTTCTACGTTCAGAGGAAGTAACCCCATACGATGTAAGTTTCTTGGGGGGGAGAGGAAGCCATGAGGAGAGTGTACTTGTGAGGAACCCAATGAAAGTCCACTCTGAGCCCTGGTCTGTAGTCGGAACCTTTGTGGACGGAGCCACAAGACCCAGGGACACGAAACACTTGTACCCAAAGCACCTTGGCTGGTGACACAGGACGTAGCCAATCCTGCACCCAGAGGGTTCTGTTAACTTTGCCACTAACAGCAAATCTTAATCTCTTGATCTCTTCCGAGGTCAAGAGTCAAGATGGGGGCTTCCCTGGTGGCGCAGTGGTTGAGAATCCGCCTGCCGATGCAGGGGACACGGGTTCGTGCCCCGGTCCGGGAAGATCCCACGTGCCGCGGAGCGGCTGGGCCCGTGAGCCATGGCCGCTGAGCCTGCGCGTCGGAGCCTGTGCTCCGCAACGGGAGAGGCCACAGCAGTGAGAGGCCCACATACCGCAAAAAAAAAAAAAAAAAAAAAAAAAAAGAGTCAAGATGGGGGACTCGCTTTGGTTTGGGTCCAAGGAGAGGAGGTAGGAGGGTACCATTTTCCTCGCCGAGGGCAGCCCAGGAAACAAACAGCTGCCTGCATTAAGAGGGGAGCGTCCAAGGATAAAGCAGGAGGAGCTGTCCGCAGGAGAGGTGCAGAGGGGTCTTCCCGTGCGGTCACCCTCAGGGCTGGCAGGAAGCTGGGGCACCTCTGATGCAACCCCCGCAGAGGGTCCCTTGGGTCCCGAGGTGCCCGTGGGTGCAGGAGGCTGAGCACGGAGACAAGTCAGGGTGCACGGTGGGTAGTAGGCAGACCCATCTCCTGGACACCAGGGCGCATCACCTACAGAATGCCTTGCCCACGTCTGTGTCATGTCACGTGCCCACGCTCAAGTGTCTGGTCCGGTGCCAGTCTAGATGGTGCCAGGAAGTTATTTTTCAGAGGAGGTGAACCATGAAACCAGTAGCCTGCGTGTAAAGCAGGTGAGCCTCGGCCTTGTGGGTGGGCCTCGTCCTATCAGGTGAAGGCATTCAGGGGCAAAGAATGAGGTTCCCCCAAAAGAAGAAGGGATTTGGCCTCAAACACCACAGCACAGAAATTCTACCTAAGTCACCTAGTCTTTAGGTTCAAGACTACAAACGTCACCGCTTCCCTGAATCTCTGGCCTGCTGGTCGACCTTGTCAGCCCCTCCAAGCATGGGAGGTAGTTTCTAAAAACAAGTCCAACTCTAGTGGGGAGCAGGAGGGGGGAGGGGTAATACAGGGGGAGGGGAGTAAGAGACATAAACTATGATGTATAAAATAAGCTACAAGGGGACTTCCCTGGCAGTCCGGTGGTTAAGACTCTGTGCTTCAACTGCAGGGGGTGTGGGTTCAATTCCTGGTCAGAGAACCAGGATCCCACAAGCCACATGGTGCGGACAAAAAAAAAATAATTTAAAAATAAAATAAGCTACAAGGATATACTGTACAGCACAGGGAATACAGCCAATATTTTATAATAACCGTAAATGGAACAGAATCTTAAAAAATTGTGAATCACTCTGTTGTCCACCTATAACTTATATACTATTGTGTGGCAATTTTTTAAAAAAGATGTAACAGAGCTTTGTGCAGTTGATACCTTTAAAAAAAAAGTCAGTCTCTCTCTCCCTCTCACATTAATGTAAATTGTAATTATAAACACAGAATTGCATAATTACATAAATATTGCAGTATTTTATATCATTTACATATTATATAATTAAATATTATAGATATACAAGTATGAAATATGTAAGTTTTTTACTTAGATAGTATATAGCTTTTTCACCCTCTTCCCACTAAATATAACTTTTTTTTTTTTTAACTGAAGCTATCCACTACATCATGAGTCTTGTTCATTGAGTACAATTTTCCAGAGATTCTGCCCAACTCCTCCATTGGAATTTCTTCTGTAGGAGGAGGGACTGAGTGCAGCCAGGCAGAGGTGACAAGCCCTCTCGTGTGTTAACAACCCACCTGCGTTTGGAACACTTTATGCTTTTACAAGTGATTTATGCTTGACAAGAACGCTCCTTATTCAAGCCAGCAAATCAATCTTAGCAATTAACCGTCATCACCAGCGGTGTTTACATCAGGTGCGAGCCAAGAATTCACTTTTTTTTTTTTTAACCCCGAAAGGCAGCAAGTTTTCACCCCAAGTGGTTCTCAAATGTCAGCATGCATTAAGAGCCCCTCAGAGGGCGTGTTAAAATTCCCAATGCCTGGCCGGCACACCCGGAGAGCTGTTTTGTTTTGTTTTGAACACAGTTTTAACATTTTAACAGTCTACTGTCAAGCCTTTAAAATGGAACAAGAGTGAGTTGGGCTCTTTTGGTTCTTTTTAAAGGTAATTTTCTGTATGTTCACTATAGAATGAAAAGGCTATATTTGGCATATGGTCTGAAGTAAAATATACACTGTAAGGTATACATAAAATTTACTTGGAGGGGGCAGGCTGCTAGGAAATACCTTTTTATTGTCTTTTTAAACAATTTTTATTGGAGTAGAGCTGCTTTACAATGTTGTGTTAGTTTCTGCTGTACAACAAAATGAATCAGCTCTACGTATACCTACGTCCCCTCTTTTTTGGATTTCCTTCCCGTTCAGGTCACCTCAGAGCAGTGAGTAGAGTTCCCTGTGCTCTACAGCAGGTTCTTCTTAGTGATCTATTTTATACAGAGTAAGATTTACAGTATTGTGTAGTTTCAGGTGTACTACAAAGTGATTCAGTTATATATGTGTGTATATATATGTGTGTGTGTGTATACGCACATATATTTTTTTCAGATTATTTTCCCACCGCCAGAGTTTTGATTTCACAGGTGGGGGCTGTGGGGTCTGAGCATCTACCTGTATCATCCATCACTTCTCAGGTGATACAGATGCTGCTGCTCTGGGGACCCCACCTTGAAAAGCACAGTCCTAAACAGTCTCATCCCCTCTGGATAACCATTTAGGGAAAAAAATGATACCACGAGATGCCTCTGCTGTGATTTGACACAGGAAAATGTAAACAAATACAGGAGGGCAGCTATCACCACTTCCTGACACACTCCTGCTGAGCCATGCATGAGATTACTTCTCTGCAAATGGCAGAGTTTTGTGCGATGCCATAAAAAGCTTCATTTTAGCAAAAGGAAGCTACGGGTGCACACACCTGCGTTCTCTCTCGCACGTTTCTACACCTGTATTCAAAGGAGAAAAAGACGAGAATATTCCTGAAAGGCGCACCCCTCGCCGTATACGGGTCCCCTTGTCACGATGCTGTTTTTCATGAGCCGTGAGGAGTCATGCCCCCATCAGACGCAGAAAACGCTTGGCGACCCTATACCCTCTGCAGACCCTGAGCCGGGACCCATGCCGATGAGAGAGCCACCCTGTCCAAAGACGCCCCTTTGAGGGACGCCTGGACCCCAGGAGTTAAAACACAGGGCGCTGAGTCCAGGGGGAGAGGCAGGCACATTGCTGTGTGAGTACCTGAGGCGACATGAGAATCCCTCCAGGTTCAGGGTCCTTTTCATTTTCTTCCTTGCTATGCGCGCCCCGGGTGGAAAGCACCGGGGTGGCTGAGGGGCTACGCACACCCACGTGCTGAGAGGAAAACGGGGAAAACTCAGAAACGGCCGCGAATGAGGTCAGCCCGTTAACTCCATCAGGACCCCAGAACGTCCGTGACACCCATGCTGGCCCGGCTCAGAGGACACGGGGCTGGTCCTCCACGAGACCCACACACCCTGAAGGTCTCCTACAGCCCCAGCACAGGTGACCCACAAACTGGGGGCTGAAAGCAACAGGACTTCATCCTCCCCCAGTCCTGGAGACCAGACGTCTGAGACAGACAAAGAGCACAGGATAGCACTTATATGTGGAATCTAAAATATGACACACAGGAACTTACCTACCAAACAGAAACAGACTCACAGACACAGAGAACAGACTTGGGGTCGCCAATGGGGAGGGGGAAGGGGGAGGGATGGACTGAGAGTTTGGGGTTAGCAGATGCAAACTGTTACATTTAGGATGGATCAACAACAAGGTCCTACTGTAGAGCACAGGGAACTCTAACTCAACATCCTGGGATAAACCATCATGGAAAAGAACACAGAAAAAAACGTGTATATATATATATATATATATATATATATATGTATGATGGGGTCACTTTGCTGTGCAGCAGAAATTAACACAACATTGTAAATCAACTATACCTCAATTAAATAAAATTTTTTTAATATATGCTTCTCAGTTTCCTCAATTATAAAAAGAGGATAATCACAGGATTTACCTCAAAGCATAAATATAAATAGACTGCTACGGATGTGCAAGTGCCAGTTAGCAAACAATTATTAACACGGGCAGACCTCGTTTTACTGCGCGCCACCGATGTTGCATTTTTTTTACACGTCGAAGGTTTGGGGCTGCCCCGTGCTGAGTAAGTCTATTTACGTCATTTTCCCAACATCATCTGCTCGCTTTGTGTCTCTGTGTCCCGTTTTGGTCATTCCCGCAGTATTTGAAACTTTTCCATTATTATTATATTTGTTACAGCGATCTCTGACGTCAGGGATCTCTGACGTCAGTACTGCAAAAAGAGTATGACTGACCGCAGGCTCAGAGGATGCTTAGCACTTTTTAGCAACAAGGTAGTTTTCAACGAAGGCGTGCACGTTGTTTTTATAGACGTGATGCTACCGCACACTTACTAAAGCCTAGCGAAAGCATCACTTGTAGATGCCCTCGGAAGCAAGCAAACTCGCGCGCTATCTGCCTCACTGCTGTGGTCCGGAACCAAAGCCGCAGCATCTCCCAGATCGGCCTGTGTCGGGCAACACAGCTCTCACCTCGAGACAGGCCGACCTCCAGACGTTTGGGGGTGTGAACTGCCATCACCCGGGACGGGCACCCTGCCCGCTGCGCCGTGCTGACGGGTCACCCTGGCCGTCCCGGCGGCGCCCGAGACCCCCGGCAAGTGGCACCCACCTGCTCTGAAGGTCGTCCAAGTTCAGCTCCCCGACGTAGTGCGTGGCCGAGGACACGGTCACCACCCGGGCGCTGCGGCCGGGGGCGCCCGACTCCCGCAGGGAGTCCAGGAGGAGGCTGGTCAGCAGGAAGTGCCCCACGTAGTTCACGCCGAAGTGCTCCTCAAAGCCGTCCTGGGTGGTCCTCTGCGGCACCATCATCACACCGGCTGGGGACACAGGAGGCACCGGACAGTGAGACGGGGCGGAGCGGGGCGGGGCGGGGCGGAGTGCGGCGGGGCGGGGCGGCGTGGGGCGGGGCGGGGCGGGGCGGGGCGGGGCGGAGCGGGGCAGGGCGGGAGGAGGGAGGACAGGGTGGCGGCGCCATCATCACACCGGCTGGGGACACAGGAGGCGCCGGACAGTGAGGCGGGGCGGGAGGAGGGAGGACAGGGTGGCGGCGCTAACCCCCAGGTGGATGGGGCGCCCGCCCGGTGCCAGGAGGGTGGCTCTGGTCCCGGCCGCTGGCCCACCTTCCTGCCTCAGTTTCCTCCTCCGTACACGGCGGGGAAGATGCCAAAAGACCAACGAGACCCCTTCCTGCTCTCGGACTCTGCCCTTCCATGGCCCGAGCTTGTAAATGATGACAAAACAGCAGGACCCTCCCCCCCCCCCCCAGAAAGTGAGACTGTCCTGAGTCACCCAACAGCGTCCCCCGGGCCGGTCACTCTTCTGGATGGGGACAGCCATCCGCAGATGCCAGGGGCCTGGTCTGAGGCATGGGCCGCATGGCCGGGACACCGGCCATGTCCTAGGGTCCACAGGCGGGTGGACGGAGCCCTGCTCCCCAAACCCACGTTGCCACAGCAGCCCCTCATTCAGGCGAACCCCAGAAGTGAATTCATCCCTCAGGCGCCCTTTGGGGAACGTCCCCACCGCAGGCCCCAGCCGGCCTGTCAGCCGTTGGTCCATAAACACATTTGTGAAGCGTGTCCTGGGGCTCCGTGCGTTCTACCGTCAGTTTGGGACACCCAGGCCTGCCCTCCGGTGGGGGGCAGAGGTCATCTAAATCCCTGTCCCTAAGTCCCTCCCACAGAGGCCAGGACACAGGTGACGGGCAGAACACGTGCCCGGCCCATACGGTTCCATCTCCTAGAGCAGCCAGCGGGCTTGTACGTGTGTGTCTAGGTGTGCGTCTAGGTGTGCGTGCATACTGCCTGCCTCTGTGTGTGTGTGTGTGTGTGTGCATTTTATTCATGCATGTAATTCTGTGTGTATTCGTATGCTTATTCTAGATGCATTTGCATATGTCCGTGTATACATGTGTGTATCGTGTTTATATGCATTTGCACACATGTGCACATGCACACATTTATACACGTTTATGCGTTTGTGTGTGTATTTACATGCACATGTGTTTATAAATGCTTATCAACTTATACATGTGTTTTCTTTTGCATATATGGTATATGCATGTCTGAATTTGCATTGCAGATGCACGTTATGTACTTGCATGAATGTCTGCATTTGCATATAACACATGCATATGCATGTGTATATGTGTGCATGTTTGTAAGTATATGAGCAGAGTTATTTGCCTATGTGTAACTGTTCAATTATGCATTTGCACATGTTTATGTGTAATGCATACATACATGTATTTCCAGTTGTATATTCATCCACATAGGCTTTTGTATTTGCATATATATTTGCATTTGCAAGTTGTTTTGCATATGCATATGATTTTTATGCACATATGCATATATATTTTTGTATGTGTTTGTACTTGCATGTGTATACACCTCTCTGGGTATATGCATTTGCATATGTGTATATGTACTGATATGTTTGTTTACATGGGTGTATAGACGTATATTTGTATTTGCATGTATATGTACATTTGTATGTGGTTGTATAGGTATTTCTATATGTAATTCTCTGCATATGCATTTGTATATGTGTATGTGGATGTGTATTTTATATGGATGTGTATTTCTATATGTATATATTTTATATTTGTATATGTATGTGTGTATATGTATATATTTGTATGTGCCTGTGTATGCATTTCTACATGTCATTCTCCGTACATGCATTCATGTCTGAGTAACTGTATCTGTGGACAGTTTTCCCAGCTGCACTGAGAGGCCCCTCCCGGGCCACACAGGCCACACTGCATGTCGCTCCACACTCAGGTCCCGGGTAGGAGCCACCCCAGGTTTCACGACCCCATACATCCCCCCTGCAGGTTTTGAGGTTCCTGAGGCAAAGAACACGTCTTATTCAGGCTCTGGCTTTCACAGCGCCAGCCAAGTGCTCTGGGTGTTGCAAGGTGGTAACATTTAAAAAACAGAGCTGCAGGGAGGCTGCAGGATGCTGGCAGGCTTCCACAGACAAGGATGGAAGAGGAACCGTGACGGAAAATGGGGCTCCAGACACAGAAACGAGAAGACGGGGAGAGGTCAGGTGTACCGTGTCTCACCCTCACACGTATCCTGGCCACACTTGCCGCTTCCCTCCACACCCAGCTCTCCCCAGAAACCTCCGGGACGTTGAAACTTTATCCCCTGCGCTGATGACTGTCAAGCACGATGAGTATGGCACCGCATGGACAGAGGCCACAGACGCGAGACAAACGAGCTACACGTGTCTTAGGCACTTAACGGAGCATGTGTTCAAATATACCTACAGCCACTACAATTCGATGAACAAAACAGATTGGGAGTTTGGGACCGACAGGTTCACACAGCTATATTTAAAATAAAATGCCTTTCCATTAAAACAACAAAGAGAAGAAGTCAAGTGTCTTGGCAAAGTTCACACAGCCAGTAAATTATAGAATTAGAACTAAAAATCCGTTTGGTTTTTTTTTTTTTTTTTTTTTAGGTCCAAGGATGATTTTTTTATTTTTAACTTTTATATTGGGGTACAGTTGATTAACAATATTGTGTTGGTTTCAGGTGTACAGCAAAGTGATTCAGTGATACATATATGTGTATCTAATCTTTTTCAAATTCTTTTCCCATTTAGGTTACTACAGAATTAAAATCCATTATTTTAACTCTAAACCCTATGATTCTCTTTTTCCCCAGGACCACTATGTAACCAAAAATAAGTTTCCTCAGCTACAGACCTACATTCCCCAGCATGTCTGGTCTCTGAACTTGTGCCATTCTGAGATGAGACACTTTGTTACGATTTTCACAGTCAAATGAATTTGTTGAGATTATATGATGTTAGGCTCAAAAATATTCTAAACTGCTGTCTTGTAGTCAATAAAAAGTAAGGTATATTAAAAAATTGTTTCTGGACTTCCCTGGCGGTCCAGTGGTAAAGAATCCACCTTCCAATGCAGGGGACGTGGGTTCGATCCCTGGTTGAGAAACTAAGATCCGAAACACCACGTGGCACGGCCAACATAAGTAATTTTTTTTAATTTTAAAAATGTTTCTGAAGAGCATGTCGAGGTGCCCTTCAGAAGTCATCCAGGAGAGACACAGGCTTTTTGGTTGTCAAGTGGACATAAGGTCTGGCATTTAGAGAAAACGCACACAGCTCCCTGGTGATGCGTTTCCTCGACTGCCTCATTGAGTGGGACAAAGCTGGATCAGTGAGCTCTGTCAGTGCCTGCAGTGCGGGCAGCCCTCAGCGCGGCACAGACCCGTGCACCCAGGGCACTCGGCTGACGTGAGGCTGGTTGAAAGGGACAGCGGCCTCCGAGCAACTGGACAGCCAGCCTGCACATTCGTTTGACACCCGTTTCCTCGGGAGACGGAGTCTGCATTGCATCCCTCAAATCCTGGCAGCCTCGTGAACTTTGCTGTCATGAGTCGGACGCGGTGGCAGTGACAATGTCTTACAACATCCAAGGGCATGCTCTGAAAGGCCCCGGAGCTTCTGGTTTTCAGAATTCTGTCTTTCCGGGAAGAGCCAGCTTCACTAAACGAAGGCTGGCAGTTCTAAGATCACTGTTTTGGTGAGAAGACCACACGTGGGGATCTGGTGGACCAGCTCAGCTGAGGCCGGGCAACGGGCAGGGCCAGTTTCCCGCCACAGGAGAAAGCCACCCTGGACGACCCGTCAGACAACGGCGGCCCGGGTGTAACCCCGTGGGAGGACCAGAGTTATGACTACCCAAAATGCAAGCAAAATGGTTATTTTGACAGCAGCACTGTTCACAACAGCCAAGACATGGGAGCCAGCTAAGTGTCCAAAGACAGAGGCATGGATAAGGAAGACGCGGCACATGCCTACGATGGAATATTACTCAGCCGTGAAAAAGGAATGGCGTAATGCCAATTGCAGCCACGTGGATTGAGCTCGAGATTATACTTTGTGAAATAAGCCAGACAAAGACCAAAACTACAGGATGTCACTTATACGCGGAATCTAAAAAACACAACAAACTAGTGAATATAACAAAAAAGAAGCCGGGTCACAGGTATAGAGAACAAACTAGTGGTTCCCAGTGAGGAGAGGGAAGGGGGGAGGGGCAAGACAGGGGAAGGGGATTAAGAGGTACAAAGTATGATGCCTAAAATAAATAAGCTACAAGGATATATGTACAGCGTGGGGAACATAGCCCATATCTTATAATACCTACAAACGGAGTGTCATGTTTAGAAATTGTGAAACGCTATATACCGTATACCTGTACCTTATACAATAGTGTACAGCCACCGTACTTCAACAAATATAAATAAAAAATAAAATAGGAAACGGTTATTTTGAGCCACTCGGATCGGGGGGTGGTCTGTGCACGCCGAAACAGTCAAGTCCGGGGCTAGAGAGCTCCATCTCCTGGGACAAACCAGCAGCCACTAGATACGCCCTTCCAAGTGTCCAAATCTATTGCAAAAGGCCCCACATCACGGAGCAGGGGCATTTGAAGGGGATATGGGGTCAGCAGGAATTTTATGGCCCGCATCTGGGGGTGTTAAGCCGCGGTGACTTCCCGGGCTTCCACGCGGTGAGTGGAGGATAACATTTATCTAGTAAAAGGAAGCTGGTGCTGCTTGCAACCTCCTTACGGTGGCCTTTGATTGCTTGGACGTTGACAGCAGAGAAAACAGCCAGGAGGCTCGGGTCAGCCAGACGTCGGTACGGTCGCACCGACTCTGGATCTCACCCCGCTGGGCCAGAAGAGCGGATTCATCCGCGTTCACTTTCGCTGGGGCACCCGTGGTCCGGCTCGTGGTGACCTGAGCTGAAGGGCAACGCCCCCCCCCCCCCCGATCTCCTTAAGGCTGTACCTATTCCATCCACTCCACTCCGTATTTCCTCTTTCCTAACGAGAACGCACAAGACAGGACATGAGCAGCGATGACGCGGCCCCGGGGACGTGCCAACATGGATCGTCGTGGCAGACAAGCTCTGCTGACAGATTCTAGCAGAAACTCACTGACCCCGAGCGGCAGGGAAGACGCTCCGGGCACAGCACGAGTTCAAGGTGAGCTGGGCAATCATTACAGCCATCTGAGCAAGGCCTGCGCGGATACAGCATGGTCGGGGGGAACATATTTTTAAAGCAACAGCAAGGACATCGCTGACATGCATCCAGCTGCCCTCCCACCGTGTTCAGGAAGCGTCTAGCCTGGGGTTCCTGGGGTTCACCCACCGGGGAAGCTGTGTGAGGGCTACAGCCCCATGGAGGCTGGACCCCCAAACTCCCGGGGTCCCTGCCCACGCCTAAGCCCACGATAAAGTGAGATGCTGAGAAGAATCACGCCGGTTTCTTTTCTTTTCTTTTCTTTTTTTTTTTTTTTTTAAGATTTTTTTTTTTTTTAAGGTGGACCATTTTTATAACAAGTCTTTTATTGAATCTGTAACGATATGACTTCTGCTTTATGTTTTGGTTTTTTGGCCACAAGGCCTGTGGGATCTTAGTTCACCGACCAGGGATCGAACCCACACCCCCTGTATCGGAAGGCGAAGTCTTAACCACTGGACCACCCGGCAAGTCCCTGGTTTCCATTTTTAAAGCAAAATGTCCCAGAGAGCTCTCTGGGGAGCAGATCTAACTGCAACAATATTTACTGAACGTCTGGCGGGTGCTGAGGGAGAGATTTTAAAGGTTCACCCACGTCGCCGCACTTGTATTTTTTAAATGGATAAAGGGCTGATGTCACGTCAGGGCTTCAAATGGTCACGTCCTCGTTAGTGACCATCCGTGAAAACAGCAGCCTCTGCGAACTGAATCGCAGGAAAAGAGGCCATCAAAAAATACCGGCTCTGGACTTCCCTGGCGGTCCAGTGGTTGAGACTCCACGCTTCCAGCGCAGGGGCCACGGGTTCGATCCCTGGTCTGGGCACTGAAATCCCGCAAAGCTGCACAGCGCAGCCAAAAAGAAACTCTGCTTGCTGATGGCTGCATTTGATTGGTGAGTGGACACACGTTTGTGGCCTGGAATATCTCATCGTCACAGGTGGCTTCTACACTGTATTTGTGGGGTTTTTTGAAATTTTTTGTCTGTGCCACACAGCTTCTGGGATCTTAGCTCCCCGACCAGGAATCGAACCCGAGCCCCGGCAGTGAAAGCACGGAGTTTTAACCAGTGCACCGCCAGTAAATTGCCCCAGTGTTTTTACTTCTATAGATAATTTTTGCCTTGCATAGCAAAGCCAAGCCACTGGTTTGTAGGATGTTTCCAATCCGAAGAAAACGTATACGTTCTGCATCCAAGAAACTGTAACGTGTACTGTTTGCACTTGCCTGCTGGGATGTGGGCAGACTCTTTGCACGGTTTTCATGCTTTTCTAATGGATACTGGCCTATGATGCTTGTTCATGAAAATACATCAAATGTCTTCTTTGCCTGTATATTTCCATGCTTAGGTATTTCTAACGTTTATGTTTTTCCCTATCTACTTCCATACATAGCGACGCACCGTGCAAAGTAAATGGCATGAATGATATGTATATTATTATTCAAAATAAAGTCTTTCACTTAAAAATAAACAATGTGTTATTCCTTATAGAGAGGGGGAAAAAAACAGATGTGTCCTAATCAGGAGAGGATGAGAGAGAGTTATTTGCCTTACAGGGGAAAAGAGAGGGGCAGGGAATGAGAGACAGAGCAAGACAGAGACAGACAGACAGACAGACAAAGAGAGAGAGAGAGAGAGAGAGAGAGATAAAGACAGAGAGAGAGAGAGAGAGAGAGAGAGAGAGAAAGACAAAGAGAGAGAGAGAGAAAGACAGAGTGAGAGAAAGAGATTAAAGACACGAGTGAGAGAGAGAGAAAGAGAGAGAGAGAGAAAAGGGTATATTCTAGCTGGTGCCCAATGGCTACATGAAGGTTTAAGTCCAGAACACAAGGAACGTCTTAGAAAACTCTTGCAGACAATCCACCGTCACTCCAGGGCTGACCACGAAACCTACCTCCAGAGCTGGGGTCTGCCGCTACTTTGGAATCCAGAGACTTTACCGTCAGTGGAACTAAAAATGCAGCAGTAAAGACGTCTGCAAGCGGGCAACCGAGGCAGTCAACAGAGGAATGCAAAAATGTTCGGAAAGAAGGACAGAAGATTCTGGAAAAGGGATGAGCGTTCTGAATCCACCTACAGAACGCGACCAGGAAAGGAGGTGTCCACGTGCCTCGGGGAAAATCTATGGATGGAGGGGAGCCTGTGATCCGAGGCAGGACCGGGGGTGGCAATGAACCCAGGTGTTAGTCAGCCCAGCAGGACCCGGGTGCTGGGGCTGAGTGCTCAGAGGTACTGAACACAGTCCCATCCTGGGCCAGTGAAAATGTCGAGCTTCAAAGAGCACGTGTCCAAAATCATGCTTAAGTCAATGGAGAAAACACTGGCTAGAGCATCGTGTGGACAGGTCCACAGCTCAGCCTCATTCTGTGTTTCCAACACTGTCACCTCGCTGTCACCACAGAGGACGGACCGCCCCACGCCCCATGGCCGCGGCAGAGACGCCACCACTTCCTGAGGATGTTTCCCCAACGGCAGCTATTCGCACTAGAAATACCCCCGGGGACCCGCGACAAGCACGGCCAGGACACCTGGGGCCAGGGGACCGGAAACGCCCGACTCGGTTAGGAGCTCCTGTGTTGCACCATTTCCAAAAAGACATCAAAGTAAGGCAGGAAGAGCGCGCATCCTCTCGGGGACGGTGCGTCAAAAACACAAGCTCCCTCCCACCCAGAAAACCCTTCTGAAAAGGAGACCATTTTATCATTGGCTCACCGTGAAACCAGAGGGCAATCAAAGGAATTGCAAAGACGGGAGGACATGTCACCCTCTTACAGGGCGAAGTGGCTAAAAGCCATCCTCATTCACAGTCTGAGGATAAAACTGCTCCATCATCAAAAAGTCCGTATATAATAGAGGCTGGAGAGGGCGCGGAGAAAAGGGAGCCCTCCTGCGCTGCTGGCGGGAATGTGAACTGGTGCAGCCAGCACGGAGAACAGGATGGAGGGTCCTTAAAAAACTAAAAATAGAGCTACCGTCTGATCCAGCAGTCCCACCCCTGGGCGTATATCCGGACAAAACTCTGGTTCGAAAAGACACATGCACCCCAATGTTCACTGCAGTGCTGTTTACAACAGCTAAGACATGGACGCAACCTATGTGTCCATCAAGAGAGGAACAGATAAACAAGATGTGGTGCATATACACAATGGAATATGACTCAGCCATAAAAAAGAGAATGACATAATACCATGTGCAGCAACATGGATGGACATAGATGGTGGACATGGATGGTCATACTGAGTGAAGTAAGTCAGACAGAGAAAGACCAATATCATGCGATATCACGTATATGCGGAATCTAGAAAAATAGTAGAGATGAACTTATGTGCAAAGCAGATACAGACACACAGAAGTAGAGAAGAAACTTACAGGTACCAAGGGGGGAAGGTGGGGGATGAATTGGGAGATTGGGATTGACACGTACACACTGCTGTATTTTAAATGCATAACCAACAAGGACCTACTCTATAGCACAGGGAACTCTAGTCAATACTCTGTCATGGCCTACATGGGAAAAGAGTCTAAAAAAGAGTGCATACATGTATATGCATAACTGATGCACTTTGCTGTACACACGAAACTAACACAACATTGTAAATCAACTGTACGCCTATAAAAAATTTTTTTTAAAAAAAAAAGAGCTCCTGAATTAAGTGATGCTGGAGCATTTGGGTAATTAGGAAACCACTGCATTTTGGGACCCACTTCCTGGATGCTCAGGAAGGGCTCTGGAAGGAGGAGGCCCTTGAACAGGGACTCCCGGGGCACTTACGGACCCCACGTCAATCACGGTCCACCACCGGCAAAGCACCCAAGTGCCCGCTTGGAGCTCCACCACCGGCAAAGCAGCTCCACCACCGGCAAAGCAGCACCCAAGTGCCTTCTGCACCCAAAGACAGGAGGAGCGCCCCAGAAAGCATGACACGGCGGGAAGCGGTTCCCTCGGGGAGACACAAACCCCGGCAGAGAAACAGAAGGTGCTGACGAGGAGTGGTCCACACATATTCACATCCAACCCTCCAAGGATAAAGGCCCGCACGGTGAGTCACCGGTTCCCCAAGAGACACACCGGTCGCCTCTTTCTCGGAGGAAACGCCGAGCACATAAATAAGCAAAGTATTCGGGCATCTGCGCCCCTCCCTCGAGAACTGGGCCCCGACTAGGCCCTGCTTTCTCAACCACCCCGTCGGTGCCAAGGCCATGGCGGCCACTGCCGGCGAGACTGGCTCTAAGTGTACCTGGTCCCCGGTTCTCCATGCTGACTTGGGATACGAGTTCCTGAACGAATGAAGAACTATACCGAAAACTGGGTTCCTACCTATCTGGCCAGGCAAGCATCCTTGTGATTTTTCAGGGGTACCGCGGACATATTTATTTGGAGGGAAAAACATGATTTTCAGTCATTCTTGATCTTCAGAAATACATCCACACGCATTACGGGGAGAACTCCTACAAGCTCAAGCAGAAGTCCTGAGGGCTCGTTACAAATCCACCCGAGTTCTGGCACAGGGATGGGAAACGAGATAACTCAATACTGACGTGAATAAGTGATAAATATCGAGCAGCCCGGCAGGACGCAGATCATTCTTGGGTTGGATAAATCCTCAGCTTCTCTCCTGAGCTCCCCACAGCCAGAGAGAGGCGGTCTGGTTCTATTTATGTCACTCTAGCGAGTGCAGAAATATTCCGCGTCTGAAATACCAAACGTCTGCAAAAATCCTGATCGCTCTCTTTAGGAATAAATTTTAGAAATGCAAAGCACGAAGTCTAGCGAGACGTGGCCCTTGGACGTCTTCTCTGTGGCACGCAGCTGGGGCTGTTTTCCTTAAGAGTTGATGGGTGAGCAGGCGTTTGTCCTAGTACCCCAACTCCTCTGAACAAATCACCTTGGGGTCGGGGGGTGGGGTGGGGTGTAAGTTAATATTCCAGAGGAGGGTCCCAGGCATATCGTTTTCAGAAACCCTGCAGACCCTCCTAGATACCAACAGCACCATCGAAAGGGTTCCCCTCTGAGAAGTCCTGTAGTTGGGAAGCCCACTGGCATCTGCTGACTCAGAATCTCCCCAATATCCATCCCTTCAGAACTGCCGTTTGAACACAGCAAAGATAAACTCTCGTGTACAAACCAAGCCACGAGATGAATGAGAAAATCCTTCACTTCCCCCAAATCGGCTGAGTCCGCCCCGAGCCCCGGGCGGGTAACGAATCCATCGTCAGTCTGGGCTGGGCCCTCCTGGCAAAACCCTGGCCCGAGGGGCATTTATCCCTGGAGCCGTCCGCCCATCCTGGGTACCAGAGGGGGATGCCCCTTCCTAAGTCCAGGGGTTGCCCACACTTCTGTGGTCCTGTGGCATCTCCAAGAGACACAGAGGCTCTGCAAAGGAGGGGTCCTCTTTTTCAGGGATCCGACAGCCTTCAGGCCCAGCACCGCGGGGAGTGGGCATCCATTGTGGGCACCAGTATAGCCTCCGCCCCAGGGCACATCGTTCCTGGAAGTTTCTGTCTGAACCCACAGAGGCTGTTGCTTCCAAGTCCTACAGAACCGGGCTCCTCCCGCCAGGGACCCGGATGGGGTTCTGAGAAGAACCGTCCTAAGTCTCCAGAAGAAACCCCACAGAGGCGAGAAGGTGCCCAACCCCGGCCACATTTTGAAAGATAAAGGGTACCACACGGCAGGAGCACACACCACGTGTGAGTTCAGCCAATCGTCCTGTAATAGCTGGACTCCCATTTCTGACTCTTGGAAAATGGCATTCGGAGGAGTCCGGGCTGGGAAATTCCACGCGTGGGGTTTAATTTAATCACACCTAAGGATGCCGTCTTCTCTTTACACGACCCTGTGTCACACCGTGAGAGACATTTTCTAGGGTCAGGCATTTCACAGAATAAGTCTTTGTTTAATGTGTGTCTCCTTGGCTCGAGAATGATTGGCAGGGGGTCAAGGGCTTTTGTTTATCACTGTATGGTTCCTGCGTGTGAACCACCGAGAAGGCGGGTGAGGACGATAGAATAATGTCCCCAAAATGTCCACGTCCTGATCCCTCTGTGGAGGACAGAATAATGTTCCCCAAAACGTTCATGTTTTAATCTCTGGAACCTGTGACTCTGCCACCTTAACCTGGCAAAAGGGAGTCTGCAGATATGATTACATTAAGTATGTTGACCTGGGGCGCCGACCCTGGGTGAGCCCAGTGTACTTCCACAGTCCCTTATGGCAGGGAGGCAGGGGGTCAGACTCCGAGAAGGAGGTGTGAGGACAGACAGAAGCAGAGGTTGCAGGGAGAGGGCGATGTGAAGGTGCTGTGGTGCTCACTTTGAAGAGGCAGGCAGGGGCCATAAGCTAAGGAATTTGGACAAGGAAGCTGGGAACAGGAAGGAAACGGATTTTCCCAAGAGCCCGTGTCCCTTAGGGGCTCTGGAATCCCACACCGGTTCTGTCACCTTGAGGTGCCTCTGGGGCACTGAGCAGAAACAAGGCCTGAGCTCAGAGGAAAGATCTGGATGGAGGAGTTAAATCCGGGCTGAAGGTCAGCCAACGTGCGGATGAGATTCTCTGCAGAAAGGAGAGAGAGGGTGTGGAGAGAGGGTCCAGCAGCAAGCCCCCCCCACCCAGGTCCAAATGCAACTCCGTCCTGGCTTCCAGAGAAACGTTATCTTCCCGAGAGCCATGCAGGCGGGGTTTAAAATCGGCGGAGAAAAGGAACACGGGACCATCGCAGAATGACTGGACTTAACTCAAAACGCAAGGGCACTACAGATAAATGCTGGAGAGGGTGTGGAGAGAAGGGAGCCCTCCTGCACTGTTGGTGGGAATGTAAGTTGGTGCAGCCACTGTGGAGAACAGGATGGAGGGTCCTTAAAAAACTAAAAATGGAGCTACCATACAATCCAACAATCCCACTCCTGGGCACGTATCCAGAGAAAACCATAATCTGAAAATATCCGTGCACCCCAATGTTCATAGCAGCACTATTTACGATAGCCAGGTCATGAAAGCAACCTAAGTGTCCACGGACAGATGAATGATAGAGAAGATGTAGTACATATATATATATAATGGAATATTACTCAGCCACAAAAAAGAATGAAATAATGCCATTTGCAGCAACATGGACAGACCTGGAGATGATCACACTACGTGAAGTAAGTCAGACAAAGAAAGACAAATATCATATGATAGCGCTTATATGTAGAATCTAAAAAATTATACAAATGAAATTATTTCTAAAACAGAAACAAACTCGCAGACATAGAGAACTATGGCTACCAAAGGAAAAAGGGTGGGGGGGGGATAAATTAGGAGTTTGGGCTTAACAGACACACTACTATATATAAAGTAGATAAACAACAAGGACCTACTGTAGAGCGCAGGGAACTATATTCACCATCTTGTAATAACCTAGCATGGAAAAGAATCTGAAATAGCACATATATATGTGTGTGTATCACTGAGTCACTTTGCTGTACACCTGAAACTAGCACAACATTGTAAATCAACTAGACTTCAAGTAAAAAAAAGATGGTTAAAAAAAAGAGCAGAGCAGAGTCAACGGAGCATTGTATATAAACTAAATAAAATTACTTAAAGTGCTTTTCATTTAAAAAAAAACAACAACAACAACTTGGGACTTCCCTGGGGGCGCAGTGGTTAAGAATCCGCCTGCCGATGCAGGGGGACGCGGGTTCGAGCCCCGGTCCGGGAAGATCCCACATGCCGCGGAGCAACGAAGCCCGTGCGCCACAACTACGGAGCCTGTGCTCTAGAGCCTGCGAGCCACAACTACTGAGCCCACGAGCCACAACTACTGAAGCCCGCGCACCTAGAGCCCGTGCTCTGCAGCAAGGGAAGCCACCGCGATGAGAAGCCCGTGCACCGCAATGAAGATCTGACGCAGCCCAAAAAAAAACAAATAAAATGAATAAATTTATTTTTTAAAAACCCAGCAACTTAAGGGCGAGGGTGAATTATGGAGAACACATTGATCTATCTTGTCTATGGTGTTCTCCCCAGAGAGCTCTCTCCACTGCAGCAAATGTGCTTTACAGACATATTTCCCGCTCAAATTCTGTCGACCCAAAGCAGAGATCTGTTGGAGAGAGGTATCAGATTTGAGATACATAATTTCCCCTACTTCCTGGCCGATGGGAGGCTGTACTGAAACCGCAGAAAAGGCCCTCAGTGGATATTCAGTTCTGTTGCGCATGTGTCTATAAAACCTCAGGAAGCCTGCACGACGGCAGCATACCGGGCACATGGTGCTGTTACTGATTCCCGAGGGTGTTAAATTTAATGTGGAAAGAAGATGTGTGGTTCGACACGGCCCCTCCATGCGACTCACCTGTACATGTGGCAATTGATCATGTTTTCTTTCTAATCAAGGCAGACACAGATTAACACCCACCAAAGGAACCCCACCCCGGTGCTGAGGGTCCCAAGTGGCCACGTCCTTGGAAAGCAGTTATTTCTGCAAAGAGGTCTAAGGCCTAATCATTTTGGGGAACTTGAAAGATATCAATCAAGCGTACATTAAATGCATTCTGGACCTTTCCAGAAGAGCTGCCAGCACTAACGACACGCGGAGTACTTTCCCAGGCTAAGTAGAGGGAAACGGTATTAGTTGTAGGCGTTTCATAGGTACCCACACATCAAAGCCACAGATGCATACGTGTAGCTTTGGAGACACAGTTTATATCCCATGCATTTCCCTTCAGTGGGAATTTCCAATTAAACAAGTGGATTGAGCAGAGGGAGGTATGTCTATCTGACCCTGAACGCCAACCCCACTAGTATCATGGGCGAAAGATAAAATACACAAGACGAAGAGAAAGGTGAGGAAATGACAGCAAGTACCTCTCGGGAGCCAGAATCAGATGGACAAGTGTCACAGCCTCAGGAGGAGGACGGATGCTCCCTCCCCTTGAGATCTGTCCACATCCTAATCCCGGGCCTTGTGCATAGGGTCCCCCAGAAAAAGGGGTGCCAGCAAAAGGGACTTCGGAGAAGGGATTAGGTTAAGGATGTTTAGATGCGGAAATGACCCTGGATTATCTACGGGAAGCTCAGTATAATCACAAGGGTCCTCGTTTTCTCTGCCATCCAAAATACGAATAATTTGGGACTTCCCTGGCGGTCCAGTGGTTAGGACTCAGCGCTTTCACTGCCGTGGCCCCGGGTTCAATCCCTGCTCGGAGAACTAAGATCCCACAAGCCACGGGGCATGACCAAAATAACTAAATGAATCCATAAAATTGCTTAAAAACACTGGTAAAGAGAAAATCTTAAAAACAGAATAAAAGACATTTAAAAAAAAAACAAAATACAAATAATTTGACACATGTTTTACCTATTTGGGAAAAAAGTATAATGGCTGTAACTCACTGTTTATGTCTATTCCTTTTACTGTATTAACTAACTAATTTAATTATTTTTGGCCAGGCTGTGTGGCATGTGGGATCTTAGTTCCCCAACCGGGGATTGAACCCGTGCCCCCTGCATTGGGGGCACAGAGCGTTAATCACCGGACCGCCAGGCAAGTCTCTACTGTATCAATTTAACTATTTACCTCCTTTATATGCTGGATCTCCAAGTCTGAAAGCAACGTGTTAAATTCCACCAGCACAAATGTTTTCCAGGATGCTTGCAATGGTTTTTGTTCTCTATATTTACTGTTTGGAGATGTGAAACACTGTGTTTCTCTGTGGAGAGTTTGGATGAACTTTTATGAAACAAGTTGACTGTAGCAGCGGAAGAGAGAAAGAGGCAGGGAAACGGGCAGGAAAGTGAGAAAGCAGACGTGTTTCCAACGCTCTTAAGAGCTCAGTGGGGCTGACAGAGGGGCTCTGGGTGGTCTGTGCTGAAGGTGGCCAGCGGGCAGGAGGAGGGGAGGTGTGGATTCCACGTGCGCGTTTGAAGCGTGCTGGCTGTTAAGGATGACGTCAAGAGACAGTTGGGCGTGAGGGTCTGGAGCCCAGATAACGATCATCGTGGAAACACACTGAGGCTTTAATAAAATAACCCTCGTGAAAACACCCAACCCTTTGCATGTCCCACATACATCTTAGCCCAAGTGGACCTGTCAGAGTATCAAACCCACAGGACACGTCACCACACTTTACATCATTTCAAAGCAACACCCTAAAATTGGTTATTCTGATAGCGAAAGCCAAACACATCCGTGGAACAAAACAGTGGCAATAACTGAAACATACATTTCCTTGGGAATCCCGCTTTCCCAAAGGACCTCTAGAGCTCGTGTCTGTGTCTGAACTAACCTCTGGATTTCACCAGAACTCACCGTTATTCACCAGGACGTGGAGTGGGATTTTCTTCATCTTGAACCTCTGGACAAACTGCTGAATAGACCTCATGGACGCCAGGTCACAATATAGAAATTCCACTGGAGAAAGATAAAAACGCGTGGTTATCCTCCAATTTACTGCAGATGCTAAGACGATTTCTAAAGAGGTTAACTTCTATCCCTCCTGGGAAGTAACACTGGATTAGAGAAAAGCGGAAGGTCCATCGTGGGCTACATACGCCAAGAAGACCCTCTATGAGTTACGTCCTTGACGATGCCCTCTTTTTGAATGTGGGTAGGACTGTGTCCTCTTATACAGCAAAGATCCTGGGATGCCACCCCTATGACTATATCATTACATAATATTCCCTCTTGCAAGCAGACTAGAGGAAGAGAGATTCTCCTGCTGTTCTGGAAGAAATAAGTTGCCTCGCTGGGAGAGGGCCATGGGGCAAGACCTTCAAGGTAGCTCCTGGGAGCTGAGAACAGCTCCCACTCAAGAGCCAGCAGGACAGTCAGAACCTCAGACCTACAACCTCAAGGGACGGAGTTCATCCAACAACCACGTGAGCTCAGAAGACGATCCTGCGGTCCAGAGGGGAACTCAGGCCACACAACCCTTCTGAGCGGAAGGCAGTCTTTTGGGTCATTCTGCAGCAGTGTGGTCCTTGCACTGTCACAGCTGGCTCTGCTGAAGGATCGCTTTGGGTCTCCCCAGGCCCAGCTCTTGGTAAGATGTTCACAGGAACATCCATGGTCCCAGGACCCAGGGACAGAGGGGAGTACACGGCTTCCATATCCTAAGGACCAGCACCTACTGTGCCATACATCTCAGGGGTGAGACATGCCTGCAGGATTTTGTCAGTTTGTGGTTTCTGTAGGAAGTTTTAAATATAATTACACCTGAGAGCCAGCAAAAGTACTCGCTTGGGAAGGTACATAGTTTGGAACACACATGTTAGTGTTCACTCAGAAGAGACATTTCAAGATAATCTTGAGCATGGAGAATGGAATCTATGTGGGCCAAGTCACACAGCCACTGAGGACAAGCAAGTGTATGTACTTATTAAAATATTTTCAGGGCTTCCCTGGTGGCGCAGTGGTTGGGAGTCCGCCTGCCGATGCAGGAGACGCGGGTTCGTGCCCTGGTCCGGGAGGATCCCACATGCCGCGGAGCAACTAAGCCCGTGAGCCATGGCCGCTGAGCCTGCGCGTCCGGAGCCTGTGCTCCGCAGCGGGAGAGGCCACAACAGTGAGAGGCCCGCATACTGCAAAAATTAAAAAAAAAAAAAAAAAAAATTTTCAATATTTTCCCTAAAAAATTACAGTGGGGGTGGGCATGCTCCTGGATCAGAGTTACTCAGCGTGGCCTAGGGACAGGCCCCATCCTGTGCTCTGTCTGTTATCAGTCTGCCAGAGGACACGTTCAGAAATTGAGGATGTGTTTAGAAATTTAAAAAAAAAAAAAAAACAGTCATTTTGTTTGCTGAATCCAGTAACTTAAAAAAAAAAAAAAAAAAAGCAACACTGGGCACTCCGGTTTTGCATGTTTCTTACGTGTATTTTTTCTCATAATTCCTTTCTATTCTGTCTCCAATGGCATCAGGCTGTGACAGACTGGGGACGAGGGAGCTTTGCCACAGGGCGTTTGGAAGTTCTGCTCTAGAACACGGTGCCATCTGGATAGGCATTCCTGACACACTGTTCTAACTTTCGCCTGAAACACTCCCAAGAATGTAAAAAACAAAGAAGAAGAAGAAGAAAACTCACACTACTGCTAATAACTCGAACCCATGGTAAAAGGATGGGTGGACCCACACACTCAGCTTCCAGAAACAGAGCACTGTTACTGGATCTTCGAAATGTCAGAAGATGATTTTTCCCTGCTCCTTGGGGGAAAAGGAGCAGAAATGACCAGAAACATGAAGACTGACGTTCCACATTGAGAGCACTGCGTTGTGAAGGAGCTACTGGGTTTTGCTTCTTTTCTGTCCATTCTTGTCATTAGTACCCACTTTCTACATCCTTTGAGGAGCTTCCCCCCACCCCTCACCTCTACAACAGCATCACTGGCAGGACGATGGGGTGACACTGCACGGGGAATGTGAGCCCCCAAATCAAGCCCTACCGCTGAGGAGGGCAGACTGTTCCCTGCAGACCAGAAGGCTTTAAGGGCTCCATCCCTGAGAAAAGAAACGCCCGAGACAAGTTGTAAACTGTGAGGTCTATCCCCCCATCAAGCAGAAGCACCAGGATTGATCACTGACAGGATATGGGGACTCATGCATGCTAGGGGCTCACCTAAAACCCAAGTAGGGGCTGCATCCCCCCAAACAATGTAGATGGTGAGAGGGGACAGGGGTAACTGACACAGCAGGGCTCCTGGCAGGGAGGAGGAGACACAAGTGAACATTTTTCATTTTACCTGGGGTGCCATCACCAACACCTTCATTTCGATCTGGATAATTAGAGAAATGAAGGTTGCGATGTTTTGAGAATGGTCAAGATACCCCTAGGAAATAAGAAATAGAACGTCTGCCATGCAGAGGACTGGAACATAGGAGGTATACCAGTTGTCCGGGTAGCAAAACAGGAGACCCAGGAAACAGGTAGGGGTGCAGCTTGAAAGAGTAAGAGTGAACCTCAAGAGACTGGTCAAGATGCAAAACCAAGATGGTAGCCTCGTATGGGAAGACCACACTCAGAGTTCTTCTGGACATTCATGATATAGCTTTCTAAAGCGGGGATTGAAAATTAAAAGGCTGAAAAGTATCAGGCAAACAAGCAGAAATCAAGCAGGGCTGGCCCTACTGACATAAGATGGAGACGATTCAGGACTAAAATATTAATGGGGCAACATGGATCGTTATCTGTGAGTCCAACGCTCAGTGAGTTTGAAGTCACAACCGTCGTGCCACGTTCTCAGAATAACACGATAGCGCAGCCTACTTCTCAGGAACCCTTGGGAATGCAGGGAGACGTGGACAGAACCAAAAGGGTTATGGGAGAAATTGAGTGTACGTCTTTGAGCATCTGACAGATCGATAGACCAAAAAACAGACAGAAACAAAGACCCAGAGAAGACTGTGAATAATATATTTGACAAGGTTGAAAATGCAAATGTACAAATAGGGATGAGTCTCTCGTAGGAAGAAGATTTTAAAATTATAGGTGTGTGCTTCTAATGATATTAATAATATGCTAGATTTACAAGTAAAATATGAACATCTCAAGGAAATGAATGCTTTCCTGAGAAAAAGACTGATTGTTACGACCTAATCAAGGAAATTAGGAATACTCAGAGCAACGAATATGGGAGAAACAGAAAAATTAATGAAATGACGACATCCAGAAAAGGCGGGGACAGTGTCCATGGTGTTTTATCAAATTTTTTCCGACTTTCAAAAAATAGATAATCCCACCTCTACTGGTTGATCTAGAACACGCGGGTTGCGGGGGGGGAAAGCCCGAGTTGATTCTTTTTATGAAGTGTACCTTGTTCTGATACAAAAATCTGCAAAGAAATAGCACCAGAAGGAGATGGGAGTTCACATCAATACTCAGAGATGAAAAAAAATCACGAACAAAAATGTAAATTAAAACGTTTCCACTGGCATAAACTTAAGCACGTACGAGACAAACACAAGATAATTTTTAGAGAGGCTGTCTGTTCAGAGATGACTTCTGCCGGGAAAGGGCTCTTAGAATCGGTTCTGTCCATCTCACCGTAACCGGGTACCCGCCTTGGAACGTAACAGGGGTAATTTTAGGGCCACCAAGACCCTGAAAGGCTGAGAGGCACCGTTTATGGTGAAGGGGGTTCAGGTGAGCATAAGGGCAGCTTTCAAATATCCCGACACCAAGCACAGCCCTCAAGCGCGGGGCCAGCGGGGCCCGGAAAACCTGCCCCCCGTCTCCCCAACGGGGAACTGGGCTCACTCTTCCTGTGTGAGGGCAGCAAACGCGGTCCGGCTCCGTCACAGACGGATTCGGGGAGCTGCCGGCTGCTACATCCATGCCAGGCAGGGATGCAGCTTCCGGAGTCCTGGCCCTGTCTCCACTGCAGACAAAGGAACAGCGGCCCCCAAAGGACCAGGATGCACCCCGAAGGACAACAGCTTGGTGATCACAGCCCGCCTCTCACCTTTCCCTATATTTCTCTATTTAAAAGATAAAGGTGAACGGGCACCCATAAAGTGATGCGAAAAGGACAAACCACCTTATGAAAAAATGGGCAAGAGACATGGGCAAGCACTCCCCCAAGAGAAGGAAACTGAATGACAAATACACACCCTAAAAGACACGCTATCTCAACAGCCAGTGGGAAATGCAAATTAAAACCGGGAGAAGATGTCACTCCACATCCACCAAGGTGGCAGAAACGCCAGACGTTGCATTATCAAGGTTGCCGACGGTACAGGATACATCAATACATGTATACATTGCTCTTTGGAATGTAAACTGGTCCAGATCTTCGGAAAAGAAGGTGATATTACACGGTCATTTTGCACACGTGTGTAGCGCTGGACTGAGCAACTCCACACCTAGGCGTGTATACCCTAGAACATGTCTCACCCGTGTCCCCCAGGCGCCGTGTATAAGAACATTTGTAAGTGCATCGTCTCTATGGGCAGAAACGAATACACCAGAAATAGATCAAACGCCTGTCCACCAGAAAAATAATAATTCACTCCTTAAAAATAAACGTGCCACATACACACCTCTTGGCTGTTCTAGACAAGAGAGACAGACTCAGTCTGTTGAGACGTGAGATGCTATTTTCTCGGTAGGAAGCAGAACCCAGCTGCCCGTAACCCGGGACATGTCCTGAGTGGGGTGCGTTTTCCCGGAACAGGAAAGCACCCCGAGGACCCCGCTCTGCGTCAGGACCGGGACACGCACGCGGGAGGAACTCCACGCAGCCTCTCTTCTGAAAGCCCCCCGCCCCGCAAGGGTGGTCCTTCCCGGGGCAACTCGGCGTCACAGGCGGCATCTCAGGAAACACCCCCGGAAGCAACCGCGTCCGGAAGCACGGGGCCCGGCTGGCGTGCTCTCTCGGGGGCCGCGACTCCACCCCGCAACGTGGATTTGCTTCTTCTCTTCGACCAGCGCAGGCGGACCTCGTTGTACGGCATCTCAGTGGACTGCGCTTTGCAGATGCTGTGGGTTTTGGGGGGGTTTTTTGGGTGTTTGGGGTTTTTTTGTTTGTTTGTTTTTTTACAGATGGAAGGTCTGGGGCAGCCCGGCGTCGGGCAAGTCTGTCGGGGCCATTTTTCCAAAAGCATTTGCTCAGTTTGTGTCTCTGGGTCACGTTCTAGTCAATCTCGCCACATTTCAAACATTTTCATTAGGATTCTGTTTGCGATGCTGACCTGTGATCACGGATCCTGCCCGTTACCACCGCAACAGGATATGGCTCGGGGAAGGCCCAGAAGGACGGGAAGCAACTTTTGGCAGTAAAGTTATTTTTAAATAAAGGTATGTGCATTGTTTTTTGTAGACACAGTAAGGACCTACTGTATAGCACAGGAAACTCTACTCAATAACCTGTAACGGCCTGTACGGAAAAAAAAAACTGAAAAACTAAAAAAGAGTGGATACCTGTATATGTATAACTGAATCTCTTTGCTGTCCACCTGAAACACAACCTTGTAAAATCAACGGTACTCCAACAAAAATTGTAAAAAAAAAAAAAAAAAGAAAAAGAAAAAAGACATAATAGACTCTTTTTAAGTCACACGTGAATTACTTTTAATCCACATGCAACTTTTCATTTTAAAATAATTTTTTTAATTTTAATTTAATTTTATTTTTGGCCATGCCACGCAGATTGTGGGATCTTAGTTCCCTGACCAGGGACTGAACCCGGGGCCCCAGAAGTGAAAGCTACGAACCCTAACCACTGGACCACCAGGGAGTTCCCAAGACATAACAGACCTAACAAAATATGGTCTAGTTGCGCCGGGGAACCAAACAATTCATGACTTGCTATATTGTTGTGATATTCGATTTTTCGTGGTGGTCTGGAACCAAACCCACGACACCTCCCGGGTGCGTCTGTGCTTCTAAAAGGATCGGACCGCAGACAGCCAGCCTGTACGGCCAGCATCGGAGGGAAACGGTGAGGCCCCAGCCACTTGGTTGCTGTGTGTTACAGCTGCCTGTCCCTGCGGGGGAGGTCAGAGGGCACAGCCAGGTGTAGGTGCACCCGACTGGTCTCATGCCCCTGCCTTGGTCCCCTGATGCCTGTCTGTGCACATCCACTGCCCCAGCGCCCCTTGTTCTCGTGGTTCATAGTTCAGAATCCCCTTTTTCTTAAGTCTAAGTGATTTCTGCTCTGTCCATATTCCCTTTTCTCTGAACTATCAACTGAAAAAAAAAAAAAAAAAAGCACAACCTAAAAGTTGAGAATTATGTTTTATTTGGTGGACTCGCTGACGACTTAAGCCCGGGAATACAGCCTCTCGGGTAGCTCTGGGGGACTGTTCCAAAGAGGTCAGGGAGCAGCCAGGGTCTGCAGGCGGTTTTGCAACAAAGACCAGGTAGTTCAAACATCAAAAGAGTATTAAAGAAACCAGACATCTCAAGTTAATGAATCTGGTGCTTTGCTATATATGATGAGAAGATGCAGGAGTCTGAAGTCTGAGCTCATTGAAATCGTTCCACTGATATGTGCATCTTAACTCTCTGGGGCCGGGATCCTGTTTTTCTCCATCCTGAATGGCCTCAGGGCAAAACACTGCCGCGGCTGCAGTGGCTGAGGGCTTGATGGCTGCAGCATCCTTTGTTTAATGAAAAGCCTGGTGACATTTTGTGTCCACATCACAAAGATATCTTGGAGATCCAATGCTGTCTTGCAATAACCAGCTGCAATTTTTTGTAGCCCCTGTGCCCACCTGAGCCTCAAGCTCACCCTTATCAAGCAAAGCCCTGGTTCTCAGATTACAGGGATTCCTCCCTACAGACAGACATTCTTAGGACACACACATCCACCTCCAGGGAAGTTCATTTCTTTAAGTCTCCCCGTTCGCTTTTCTCTCTCTCCTTGGAGACACCAAACCACCACCACTGAACCATCACAGGAAGACGTACATTCAACCCCAGAATCTCAAGTATAAAACCACTGCCACCACCAAAAGAGAGTCAACAACAACATAGGTAAAAAGCTTTGGTAAAAGGTGTTGAAATGTGTGAAATTTTCAGGTTACAGATTATTCAAATGTTTATGATTGCCAAGTATATTTGGAAAATGAAATTAAAGTGGGAACATTCTCCATCGACCCCAAGACAAGTAACAGGTGCCCCAAAGCACTTTACAATTAAAGACCAAAGAATGACCTCCAACTAACTCGTAAGCCAGATGGTTAGAAGGTAATCTGCGTCTTACTTGGAAACAGGGGCTTCTAAAGAGTTTTAAAAGCAAGTCGTACTCCCAGGAGGTAAATGGTCCTTCTGGAGATCTTATTTCGTTTATCCCCCCACAGAGCTGGACTAAAAGTAACTTCCACCCAGCCCACATGATCACCGGTCCCTGACTAGTGTAGGTTCAGGATGAGTGCCTTACCCACTGTTTACGGATTATAACACCAAGATGACGTCAGCATTCCTCACAGCCAACTAAAGCGCTTCGTAACTAATCACAGGGTAAATACAAATTTAATTGCAATGAGATATCGCCTCATCACTTGTTGGAATGGCTATTATCAAAAAGGTAAGCAACAACGAATGCTGGTGAGAGTGTGGAGAAAAGGGAACCCTCCTACACTGTTGGTGGGAGTGAACATCGGTGCCGCCACTATGGAGATCAGTGATGAGGTTGTTTAAAAAACTAAAAATAGAACTACCATATGATCCAGCAATCCCACTCCTGAGCATATACCCGGAGAAAACCATAATTCAAAAGATGCATGCACCCCTAAGTTTACAGCAGCACTATGCACGATAGCCAAGACATGGAAGCAACCTAAGTGTCCACCGACAGAGGAAGGGATAAAGAAGATGTGGTACGTATATACAATGGAATATTACTCGGCCATAAAAAAGAATGCAATAATGCCATCTGCAGCAACATGGATGGACCTAGAGGTTATCACACTAAGTGACATAAGCCAGACAGAGAAAGATCAGCACCATATGACATCACTTACGTGTGGAATCTAATTTACAAAAAAGATACAAATGAACTTATTTACAAAACAGAAGCAGACTTATAGATATCAAAAACAAACTTATAGTTACCAAAGGGGAATCATGGCGGGCTGGGGAAGGGGGATAAAGCAGAAGCTTGGGATGAACACACACACGGTACCATATATAAAACAGATAACCAACAAGGACCTACTGTAGAGCACAGGGAACCCTACCCAATATCCTGGGATAACCTTGATGAGAAAAGAATCTAAAAAAGAATCAATACATGCATATGTATAACTGAATCACTTTGCTGTACACCTGAAACTAACATGACATTTAAAATCAACTATATTCCAATAAAGTTAAAATATTTTTTTAAAAAAGCAGCGAGTAGGGCTTCCCTGGTGGCGCAGCAGCTGAGAGTCCGCCTGCCGATGCAGAGGACACAGGTTCGTGCCCTGGTCCGGGAAGATCCCACATGCCGCGGAGCGGCTGGGCCCGTCAGCCGTGGCCGCTGCGCCTACGCGTCCGGAGCCTGTGCTCCGCAACGGGAGAGGCCACAACGGTGAGAGGCCCGCGTACCGCTAAAAAAAAAAAAAAAAAAGCAGAGAGTAGAATGGTGGTTACCAGAGGTTGGGGTTTGGGGAAAATAGGAAGATACTGCTCAAAGGGTACAAATTTCCACTTATAGGAAGAATACGTTCTGGGGTGTAATGTACGTCACGGTGACTGTGGTTAACAATAGCGTATTTTATACTCAAAATTTACTGAGACAGTAGATCTTAAATGTCCTCATCACACACACACACACACACACACACACAAGAAAATGGTAACCATGTATGGTGATGGGTGTGTTGTGTGTGTGATGAGAACGCTTAGGATCTACTGACCTCGCAAAATTTCAAATATATAATACAGCACTGGTTCTGGTAATCATTTCAAGATGTATATGCACATTAAATTTTCACACGGGACATCTTCATAAAAAAACAAAACACCGCGGTGTACAACCGAAGATGAGTTAATCAATCAATCAATCAGTGAATGACCTCAGTCACAGAAAAAGAAAAAAGCAATTCAAATACTCCGAGTAATGTTTGGTGACCAGAAATGGAAAATAGGGGGAAAATCCAACTCCAACATACACCCTCTTCCCACCCATGCGACCAGCACTCTGACTTGTGAAATTTTCTGTCCACTAGGAGGCAGGACAACATCAGTAATGTGGGGTTCGGGGTGGAAAACGTTCCTCATAAGCAACTTTTATGGAGATGAAAAGACTTCCTACCAGGAGAACACAAACAAATGCACAGAGATGTCCAACCTCCTCTGTGGCTCCCAGGATCCCCTTGGTCCCTGGCGAGAAGGTCGTGTGGTTACTTTACTTGGGCGTAGACACCAGCTTTAACAAGTTGGATCCAGGGAGTACCGGCACCCATCTGCCTGCAGGGCTCTCCTCACTCTGCCCTGGATTGAGGGCTTGAAGAGGGAGCCGTGGGTATCAGCTAGCTACACTGTGTAACAAATTGTCCCAAACTTCCTGGACGAAAACAACACCCATTTACCATCTCCCAGCTCTTTATGACAGAAGTCTGAGTGGGGGTGATTAGGGTCCTCTGCTCTGGGTCTCACAAAGCTGAAACCATGGTGTCCACAGGACTGGGGTTATCCTCTGTGGCTGGGGATCCTATTCCAGCCTCACTCGGGTTGTAGGTGAAATTCAGTTCCATGCAGTTGTAGGGCTGAGCTCCCGTTTTCTTTCTGGCTGTCGGGCAAAGGTGGCTCTCAGCTTCAAGGGGTCACTCAGCTCCGTGCTGCGTGGCCCTCCCAAAACACGGCTATCAGCTTTTCCTAAGCCAGCATAAAAGTTTCTGCTTCTGTTTCACAGCTTTTCCTAAGCCAGCATAAAAATTTCTGCTTCTGTTTCAAGTCTCTCTCACGGGGTCACCTGTTTAGGCCAGGCCCACCCAATAGTCTCCCTTTTGATTAACTCAATGCCAACTGATTTTGGACCTTAATTACATCTCCAAAGTCCCTTCGCGCTTCCCTGGTGGTGCAGTGGTTAAGAATCCTCCTGCCAGGGCTTCCCTGGTGTCGCAGTGGTTGAGAGTCTGCCTGCCGATGCAGGGGACATGGGTTCGTGCCCCGATCCGGGAGGATCCCACAAGCCACGGAGCGGCTGGGCCTGTGAGCCATGGCCGCTGGGCCTGCGCGTCCGGAGCCTGTGCTCCGCAACGGGGTGAGGCCACAGCAGTGAGAGAGGCCCGCGTACCACAAAAAAAAAAATTATTTTCAAAAAACAAAAAAGGAAGCAACGGATGGAGGGAGGAAAGAAGAAAAGGAGACAGCAGAGGGAGAGGTGTAATTATTGTCTTTCTACTGGGAACAGAAAAACCCCGGGTTTAGATTCTTTTTAATATAGAAGAATTCTTTTTTATTTGCTCACATTTTAGTGACGGTAATTGGTAATTGGTGCCAGTGTTCTTTTTTTCACTCATTTTCTTTTTGTTTTATCAAATAAACTAGTAAAAAAAAAAGAGAGAGAATATTTGTTTTGAGATGATCATGTGGGTTTTGTCTTTTCCCTCGTCGACGTGGTGTATCACACGGATTGGCCTGCATACGCTGAACCATCCTTGTGACCCTGGGATGAGTCCAACACGGCCGCGGGTCATGATCTTTCTGATGTGCGGTTGGACTCAGTTTGCTAGGTTTTGTTGAGAACGGTTGCATCTACATCCATCAAAGATACCGGCCTGTAGTGTCTCAAGACTAGTGCTTGAAGGAGGTGAACGGGATGAGTATTTGCTCACCGCAGTTACTGTCTCTTCAGCTGGCACGCATGTCATGGAGGGAAAGACAGAAACGTGCCAGTTGTACACGCCCCACTCAGAAATCGCCGCACTCCCGGTCCTGAGCGCACGCCTCGCCCCACCTCCGTCAGCTGAGCCTGAAGCTCCGATCACAACCAAAGTCTCAGCAGGTGCACGGTAATGCCTATCATTTGCTTGAGGATGCCACAGCGATTTTCTGCATCATTTCCCTTCCACGGGCGTAAAGCACACATTAACGTTGGAGAGAACCTGTTCATCAAGGCTGTTAAACCTTCCTGAAGAACAAGCAACATCAAGAGACAAAAACGTGCTTTGTTTTTCTCCAGATGTCTGCAGTTCTGCCCGACAGTGGATTTTCTTTTTTTTTTTTTAACGCAGACGATCGTCTTCTACAAGTCTTTCATTTTTTTTTCCCCTTTGCTTTTCAAGAAACACTTTTGTTCGGGACTAGAAAGTACATAACAGGGACTTCCATGGCGGTCCAGTGGTTAAGAATCCACCTGCCAATGCAGGGGACACGGGTTCGAGCCCTGGTCCGGGAAGACACCACATGCCGCGGAGCAACTAAGCCCGTGCGCCACAACTACTGAGCCCGTGCGCCACAACTACTGAGCCCGTGCGCCACAACTACTGAGCCCGCGTACCACAAGCCACAACTAGAGAGAAGCCTGCACGCCCACACTGAGACCCGACGCAGCCAAATTAAATTTAAAAAAAAAAAAAAAGAAAGGACATAACAGTGGGTGGCCTCTCTTGTTTTTCTCCCCCTAGTATCTTGCAAAACTACATTCTCTAGAGAAAAACAGAGGATTTCTCCAGGCAGCTTTTACAGATTAGTAATACCTGCATTGTCTCACATTCCTAGCTGGACAAATCTCTTGTTTTTCTGACTATAGATAAATTTGAAGTCAACTGCCTTATTTTTTTTTATAGTAACTACATACTACTACACAGTTCTAATCCTGTCCTACGTTGGCATGATGTTCAATTATGTCCTGTCGACTAAAAGTCCAGCCGGATATCCAATAATGGACAGAGTGTAAACTACAATCTTTCTAAAATCTGGAAAAATATTAATTGTGAAACACGTCTGGCTCCAAGGAGTACTTTTCAGGACTTTTCCTGCCAGTAGTTCAATTTTCCAGCATTGTTCAGCACTAAGTAAACTAGATTGTGCTATCCAAACTTTAGCCTAATTTACTAAGTGGTTTGTGTGCAGTAATCAATAGCAGAAAACCCCACCGTATGTGATGATATATTCTAATCCAACGTCAATTACAGCTGGTCTTTCTTGACCAAGCCACTTGTCTTAATGAAACAGGACAGTAATTAATCTCCAGAGATACGTTTAAAGGGAAATCTAGACTGATTATAAATCACGGACGTGTGACTCTAGAGTGTTTTTGGAGACAGTGATCCAGTGTGCAACACGTATTTCAAAAGCCTGCATTTATTTTTGCCAGTATGTAATTACCTACATCTGATGTTTCTTATGTGGAATGCAAACTTAATGTCCTAATCTTGTATTTCTGCTTGGGTCCTTTTTATAAATGAACTTCAAGAGTTAGTTCCACTTACTGATATCTGGAACAAATATTATAGGATGGTATGGATTTAAATTCATAAAAGCTGTATATTAGTTGTTTTTTTTTTTTTAATACTATCCACAACTAGCTGTCTGCCCTCATAACTGTATCAGTGTTTCCTTAGTAGCTCCTTTGTTGTTTATATGTAATGGCCTTTTTTACTTCCCCTTCACTCCCCATGACAAGCCCTTGGTACTGAAATAAGTGCTGGATTTTGGAAATAATTTTCCTGACGTGTAGTTAGAAAGACAGAGAGAGTACTATCCATGCAGAAAAAGATACAGATAGAATTCCCATCTGAATTTGAAGCTACGTATTAAAAGAGAGAGAGAGAGAGTGAGGGAGTGTTTCCTTTTGCATAACTCGACAGAGACATGCCGACAGGTGATGGCAAAGTCCGGCCAAAGCAGTGGTACTAACGTAGATTCTGCTGTAACCAATGCATCGTGCATCCCACATAGAACACAGAACCCCGGGCTGAGATGTGTGCTTTCATGCGATGCTTAGAGGGTAGTCCTGTCCTCGAAGCATTTTGACTAATATTAGCCCTGCTTTACCTTCCTCAGATTAATGCAGACATAAGACAACACATCAGTGAGATCGTGAGCTCACCTGAACCCTTTTTTAGCGCTGTCACAGACACTTGAAAACACATAGGATATAGATGATTTTGTTAGATTTATGATTTTTTTTTTTTTTTTTTTTGGCCACGCAGCCTGCAGGATCTCAGTTCCCCAACCAGGGATCGAACCCGGGCCCCCTGCATTGGGAGCACGAAGTCTTAACCACTGGACCGCCAGGGAAGGCCCAGATTTATAAATATTTGAAATAGCAAAAATATATATATCAGGACATTCAAATAACTCCACGGCCTGCCTAGAAGAAAGCTTTCCCTCGAGACTCCAGAATGAGTGAGAACTCGACAGCGCAATGATCTTCCGGCGTCTACCCACCAGCCATGAAGGATGGTCCCTCAGAAGTTCATAAAATCAAGGGGAGGTCTGCACTCCGCGGGGGCTGCGGGAGGTAAATTGACATCTCTGACTGAGAAACTAAGCAGCTAGCACCATGCACACGTGCAAGACAGCAGCACAGCACAGACACACACACCGTCCTCAGCGAGGCTGGCTGAGCAAACGGGCAGATTTCCTCGCGCCGGGACGAGATTCCGCCAGGATCTCTCACGTTTCTGCGTTCCTTGCCTGTGAGGCACTGACCGCCCTCTGTTCTGAATTACCTTTTCAAGTATTCATATAGCACAACACCTAGACGATGAAGACAGCATCTCACTCCAGACCAACAAAAGGGCCAAAAGTTTTCAAAATCAAAATGGGATTGCCTTACCCCGTCCTTGTTCCCCGATCCAAACAGCCAACACCACGCAGTGCGCTTAGGAAAGCGTTCTCTCATTTAAGAAAACAGAAAAAGTCCTAGTTATCTTTTCAGAAATTAATTTCAGAGTCGTCTTTCTTTGACAAGGATCTGCCAGGTTTGGTTTTTTTTTTTTTAAGGGGCACGAGGAAAATGTTCCCATTTGTCATAATGTTTGCTTCTATCCGCTCAGATTTTTCAATGCGTCTTTTCTTTCTGCTTCCAGCCTAGCTGAATTTCCCTAGTCTTGCCATTTTTGAGATATTCAAATGGTAATAATCAGAGCAACAACGCGCTTCAGACACAGGTGCTGTTGTGGAGATCCTGTTGCATTAGTTTGCTAGGGTGCCGTAACAAAATTCTGCAAACAGGGTGGATGAACAACGGATATTTGTTTTCTCCCAGTCCCGGAGGCTGGAGTCTGAGATGCAGGCATGGGCAGGGCTGGTCCCTCCCGAGGCCTCTCTCCTGCGCGTGCAGACGGCCGTCTCCTCCCCGTGTCCTCACGTGGCCGTCCCTCTGTGCGTGTCTGTGTCCTGATCTCCTCTTCTTATAAGGACAGAAGTCCTATGGCATCAGGACCCACCCTAGCGACCTCATTTTTACCTTCATCCCCTGTCTAAAGACCCCATCTCCAAATACAGCCCCATTCTGAGGTCCTGGGGGTCAGGGCTTCAACATGTGAATTCTGGGGGGCCATCCTGGGGACAACCCATGATGCCCGTGGATTGCGAGACCCAGGGTCACCTGCGCCGAAGAAGTTGCGTACTTGGGCTCCTCCAACCGGATTGTCCGGCTTGGTCCTCCTTGGGACCAGAGACCCATGCTGCGGGGATGTCCGCACGGAGCGACCACGGAAGTCGGTGGTCTTAGAACAAGGCAAAGCCACCTGGACCACACAGGCCCCCAATGGGGCTTGGCTAGCGCCTTGACGCAACCGCTAAGCCAACGCCATCACCCACTCCCCCACGCAAAGGATTTTTCAAATTCCAGAAGGATGGAGGGAGCTGGAATTGAGTATTTCCCTGCCCCCGGGTCAGGCAGGCGCTGGTGAAATAATTTCCCTCGAGGGCAGGCAGAGAAAGGAACTCTCTGAGCTTGTTCCAGAATGGAATTCCTGCAGAAGGGGCTATTGCTCCAGTCTTCACCCTTAGAACCCGGTGGGGTTCCTGGCGGTTCTGCGTGACAGTGCAGCCGCCTCCCGTCCTGATGAAAGACTGGCTCACGGGAATTTTAACTTCTCAGACTTGCCCACAATCACCAGCCAGGCTGACCGGCATCCCATGGAAGTCCTCAAACGCACCAATTCAAATCCAGGCACGTCTTTCCCTGAAAGACGTGGCTCATCTCCACGGGGCAGAACAGCTCCATCGTTCAGGGGCTTTGGAGCCTGACTGCCCGAGTCCCCGTGCCACCTCCAAGGCTGGGTAACTTTGGGCAGGTCCCTCAACCTCTCTGAGCTCTGGGGTTGTACCAGTCAGCCTGGACCACCATAACCAGAGGATTAGGAGGCTCAGACATCAGAAATTCATTTTCTCACAGTTCTAGGGGCTGGAAGTCTGAGATCAGGGTGCCGACACGATTGGTTCTGGGGAGGTCTCTGTTCCCGGCTTGCAGACAGCCACCTTCTGGGGGAGAGACAGAGAGAGACAACAAGATCTCTGTGTCTCTTTCTATAAGGACGCTAATCCCATCACAGGGTCCCGCTCTCATGGCCTCATCTAACCCTAATCACCTCCCAAAGGATCTCCTGATGCCACCCCGTCGGGGGTCAGGGCTTCCTCACCTGAATTTCGGATGGACACATATTCATCCCATAGCAGAAAAAGAAAACCTTCCCCTTTGGGGGCTGGCATGAGCCGTAAATGCCCCAACGTGCCCAGAACTGAGCGCAGCCTCTACAGTTCAGTAAGGGGTCCAGAAATAGTAGTTGTGATGCTACATGTGATTTGCTCTTTGGCACTCCCAGCAGGGCAGTGCTGGCCTCACGTCTCACTTCTTTTTAGAAGTGCTGCTCTCAGTGTGACGTGAGGATAGACCTCAGCCCCGCCCGTTTGCAGACACGCTGCAAACACAAGGCTGTGAGCAAGTCGGGTCTTGAGGCTGTTCTGGGGTGTTCAGCTGACACAACACAGAAGCCATCCACGTCGCTTTTAAATCTCTGGTCCAGCCACAGGGTGAAGTAACCCTGTATGTGCCAAACCCTGTGCAGAGCTGACCGTCCACTGCCTGCCTCCTCCAGGGTGCGATCTCTCCAACACGTCCTGGCTCACTCCCTCCACTCATCTTATTTATCTTCAGAACCTGCTTCTGCGCGTGTTTCTAACTTCAACCTAACGACGATCTGTGAAGGGCCTCGCGGGGGCTGTCTCGGACGCTGTAAGGAGATGTCGCCGCGTCCATCCACGCTGTCAACGTTCAGGTACGTGCTTGAAAACAAACCGAACGCCACAATAAACATCGCCTCCTGTCTCCCACGGTCAGGACCCCAGGAAACCACGTCCGGAGGGGCTTCGGGGTGAACGAATCCTATCAAGATGGATTTTCAGAGTCAGCATCTTTAGGGGGTGTCTCGAGAGACCCTGACAGCGGCCATGTGCCTGGAGGAGAGTTCTCTTTTCGCGACCTTCGTGGGGTTACTGCAAAGCATCAGAATTTCTGTGTGAGTGATGGTAGTTTTTGTGGGATGCGGGGTGAGGGCCACTCCAGGTGACCAAGGGAGACACACTGTCCCCTTCCCATCCCTTGCTCTCTGATGACGAAAGAAAGCAAGAAAGCATGGTGTTCTTGTGACACGGCTTCTGCACCCCTGTGGCCCGTATTTATGGGGCCCCATATTTATGGCAGGGAATGTGCAAAAGGCACCAGGGCTCCAAGTAACACGCGGGGGTTACTGAGAGGCACCTACGGCATCCTCGGATAACGCAGGATGACAGGCGACTCCGAGGGCCACGGGCTCACAGTGAAGGCTTTGGTTGAGGAACCCACATGACGACTCACTGCCCAGGCACTGACAGACGGCGGCTCCCGCGATGTCCTCGGTCTCGTGGCCCGAGCGCCACGCCGGCTTCCTTCCAGCTCCCTCATACAGAAGCACCAAGGCGGACCTGAGACCCCAAGATGGACCCGTGGCCAACAGGATAGTGTTGGGGACGGCCATGCCAGTGGAGTCCAGCTCAGAGAAACGCCAGGAGCACCAGCTGTGGATTAAGGGTGTGGACGCCTTGCTCAGCTCACCATGGCCACCGTCTGTCACCAGCACAGGCAGGTGGATATATACAGGCACCCCCCCCCACCTTTGGAAAAGTACTTAGGGATGGAGAATCTACTGAAAACTGGACTCCGCGTGGCCTGCTTTGTCTCTCCGGGCTACTGTTTGGATCATTTGAAAAGAAAACTATCAAGCGCCAATCGTAGAACGCCATTGTTCTTTTGCTACATAAAGAGTTACACTGACACCAGTTCTTGGTGTTTAACCCGCTCAGTGACGTTAAAATCACCTTCAAGTTCTAGATTCCCAAGGAAGTTTTCTTTAGTTTTCTGTGTTCCTGGGGTGTCATTATTATAACCCACTAAGCAAACGCTTCCTATCGACCTCATAAAAAAAAAATATCCTTGGTCAGAGGAGTGGATAAAGACGACGTGGTACATACATACAATGGAATACTACTCAGCCATGAAAAAGGCAATAATGCCATTTGCAGCAACACGGATGCAACTAGAGATGATCATACTAAGTGAAGTAAGTCAGAGAAAGACAAATACCGTATGATATCACTTATGTGTGGAATCTAAAATATGACACAAGTGAACCTATCTATGAAACAGAAACAGACTCACAGACACAGAGAACAGACTGGTGGTAGCCAAGGGGGAGGGGGCTGGGGAGGGAAGGACTGGGAGGCTGGGATTATCAGAGGCAAACTAGTACATATAGGATGGATACACGACAAGGTCCTCCTGTAGAGCACAGGGAAGTCTATTCAATATCCTGTGATAAACCATCATGGAAAAGAACATGAAAAAAGAATGTGTATATATGGGTAACGGAACCACTCTGCTGTAGAGCGGAAATTAACACAACACTGTAAAATCAACTCTACTTCAATAAAAACAAAAATAATAATAATAATGTACTTGGTAATCTATGGAGCAACAAGCTCGCCGTTCACCCTCACGGAGAAAACACACTTACTGATACCAACAACACAGCCAACTGCAAGGGATACGAAAGGCAGAGCAGACCCAAGAGCAAGAGGCAGCTTCCATACAACCAGCTAAGAGGGCGCCATTTGGATTCCAGAAGTGTAGATCTGGAAGTCAACCAGAAAGGAAATATGGAAACCTGAGATGTGACCCAGAGGCAGGAGGAAAGAGCACAGAGCAGGGCATTCTAAATGTCTCTAAAATGCCAAAGGCTTATGGAGGAGGAGGAAACACCTCCACCAAAGGACCCCAAGGTGATGACACCCAAGACGGAAGGGGAGGCTCGGGAGGCGTCCAGCCTTCCACGCTAGGTAGCTGTACCCCTTCGAGACCTGGGAAAGCCTTGCTTTTCTCATCTGTGCAATGGAGCCGAGAATCACATCCACCGTTGGGGTGCTGCATGGGTAAGCGACGCGGTGTCCTCTGCGTCACACCCAGCATACGCCGAATGCCCCACGACCACTTCGTTCACTCTGCGAGTCCTGTTTTTATTCCTTAGGAGGGCGACGGACTGCAGGAGATGCAGGAGAGCCAAGAAAGGTGTTGCAGAAAGAGAGGAAAAGCACAGACGGATGGCTTGAACAGCGAGGACGGGGCCCCAGGGAATAAGTCATGAGAAAGCCAAGACGCTGGGTAAAAATTACCCAGGAGAAATGTGTCAGCAAGGGGAGAGGCAGGCCAAAGCGTGTGCAGTGATATTTTCATAGTGCTTTTAAAATCAGATTGCTAACTGGCCACATCAGACCTTGGCTGGGTGACAGCGAGGGCAGCATAACTGCCGTGTGTCAGCGACGATTCCAGGTCAGCAGACCCCGCCAGACACCCGGAGCCTCACACGTGAGCAGAGACGAAGCGGCTACACCGTGACTCTGAAACACAATCACCTGTGTCGGCTACCCAGCCGTATGACCGCCCACCCTGCTGCAGCCCCAAAAGACGGGATTCTCTATTGCGTACACTGGCAAAGACACCTGGATCTTCTTCCTCTGAATTCTAGCAAGACTACTGAATACCGAGTCCTCTTTCAGACCACCAGAATCACAGAGGCACAGGCAGCGTTTCAATTCCCATGTAAGGTGGCCACACAGGCAATCACTCAAAAAGGCAAGGAGACAGTTTCCTATACCGCTGTCTCTGTTATTACCATGGGTTGTGGACGGTGCTTAATTCTTCCCGAGACCATGCAGGACACAACACGGATGCAGTATTGCCAACCCAGGAGGCTCACCCGAGCTTTGATGTCCAGGGCTTTTTTGAGGGGCAGTCATGTAGGCATGGCAGACCACCTGCACGGCAGACCTTAGTCCGCGGTCCCTGCAAAGGTCAAGCTGACACTACATGCCCCAAAATATTCCACTGTGTGTGTGTGTGTGTGTGTGTGTGTGTGTGTGAGAGAGAGAGAGAGAGAGAGAGAGAAAGACATCTTCTTTATCCATTCGCCTGTTGTACCATTCTACTTCCTGTTTCTATGAGTATGACCTTTGGAGACTCCACATACAAGTGATATCATATGATATTTGTCTTTGTCTGGCTTACTTCACCTAGTATGATCATCTCCAGGTCCATCCATGTTGCTGCACATGGCATTATTTCATTCCTTTTTTATGGCCGAGTAATATTCCACTGTATATATGTACCCCATCTTCTTTATCCATTCATCTGTTGGATACGTGGGTGGCTTCCATATCTTGGCTATTGTAAATAATGCTGCTATGAACACTGGGGTGCATGGATCTTTTCAAATGAGTGTTTTTGTCTTCTTCAGGTATATATTCAAAACTGGAATTGCTGGATCGTACGGTAGTTTTATTTGTAAAATTTGCAAGACCCTCCATCCTGTTCTCCATAGCGGCTGCACCAATTTACATTCCCACCCACAGTGTAGGAGGGGTCCCTTTTCTCCACGCCCTTGTCAACACTGATTATTAATATTTAAGTTTACAGTCATATTTGTTTGTGCTCACCCCCAAACCTTCCTAAATTATCTCTGTTATTATTATGCTTCTGTCTTTATTTACTCAGGTGACATCGTAAAGGAGTCACGTGTGGGTTTCTTGCAGTAGCTCTGAGCCACACCAAACACAGCGTTTCTAACATAGGCTGAGTGCTTTTCCGCACCAAACCTCCTATGCTGGCTTTGCCGTCACCGTCCTCTGCCTTGGATGCCCACTCTGTCACTCAGAAGGCACCAGGCTTAGTCACTCTCTCCCTTCCCTGCAGACCCCTGTGGATTTCTTTATCAAAGGCATTTTGCTGTGGATAATGTACCCTCATTCTATCAGACAGCTGCGGCAACATTTATCCAGCAACAAGGTTAACTGCCTTTGAGTAATACACAACAAGAGGTTTTGCTGCCCGAGGAACAGAATAAGGAGGGAATATTCTCATTTCCGTGGGGCCCATTCTGTCTCAAGCGCCTGAGGGTGCAGATCAGCATTTTTGTTGCTGGTGGCGGATTAACTTATACGGTTCCATATCCACACAGCCTCAGGGTGGATCCCACGCCAACTACAGACAACGGACACTCTCTTCTTCCTGAAGGAACAGGTATGATTGAGGTGTAGACGGGTGGTTCTCAAACCGTGCGATGCACTGGGGCACCTGGAGGGCTTGCGGAAGTGCAGGTCGGGAGGCATCACCTCTAGAGTCTGTCACTCCACAAGTGTGTGCTGGTGGGGGGAGCCTGGGAAGGAGCATTTGTGAGAAGGTCCCAGACGATGCTGATACTGCTGGTCTGGACATCACGCAGGGAGAGTCACCAGATGAGACCACACCCCATGACATGCAGCTATCTGTCTATCGGTCTAATCTATCATCTATCTCTCCATATATCTATCTGTCTACCAAATCTATCTATCGTCTACCTATATCTAATCACTAAGTATTAGAGAAATGCAAATCAGAACTACAATGAGGTATCACCTCACACCGGTCAGAACGGCCATCATCAAAACCTCTACAAACAATAAATGCTGGAGAGGGTGTGGAGAAAAGGGAGCCCTCCTGCACTGTGGGTGGGAATGTAAATTGGTGCAGCCACTATGGAGAACAGGATGGAGGTTCCTTAAAAAACTAAAAACAGAGTTACCATATGCTCCTGCAATCCCACTCCTGGGCACACATTTGGAGAAAGCCATAATCCGAAAGGATACGTGCACCCCTGTGTTCACAGCAGCGCTATTTACAAGAGCCAGGACATGGAAACAACCTAAATGTCCAATGACAGATGAATGGATAAAGAAGGTGTGACACATATATACAGCGGAATATTAGCCATAAAGAAGAATGAAGTAATGCCACTTGCAGCAACATGGATGGACCTAGAGATGATCATACGAAGTGAAGTCAGACAAAGACAAATATCATATGATACTGCTTATATGTGGAATCTAAAAAAAAATAAAAATAAAAAATAAAGAATGGTACAAATGAACCTATTTACAAAACAGAAACTGAGTCACAGATGTAGGAAACAAACTTACGGTTACCAAAGGGGAAAGGGGGGGGGGTATAAACTGGGTGATTGGAATTGACATATACACACTACTATTTATAAAAGACAACTAATGAGAACCTGCTGTAGAGCACAGGGAAGTCTGCTCAGCGCTCTGTGGTGACCTATATGGGAATACCGTCTAGAAGAGAGTGGATCTATGTGTAACTGATTCACTTTGCTGTACAACCCGAACTAACACAACATTGTAAATCAACTATAGTCCAATTGAACAATTAATTTAAAAAATATATTTAATCTATCATCTATCCATTTCTCTATCAAGCATCTACCCATCTACCAATTATCCATCTCTACCCATCTATCCATTATCTCTACTATATCTAGCTAGCTGGCTATCAATCTATTTATCCATCATCTATCCATCTATCTATGCCTCAATGGTTCTCAAGTGTGAGCAGCTCTGCCTTCCATCTGTCCACATGTGAAGACACTGTGATTGTCACCCCTGGAGAGGGGCGTCCCTACCGGCACGTGGTGGGTGGAGAGCAGGGGTGCTGCTCCGCACCCCGCGGTGCCCCGCACGCCCCGCATCCGAGTCCGCCAGCCCCCAACGTCTATGCAGACTGGCTGTCCCTCCACTTGCCTTTACACTGGACCTGGAGTCACCCTCCAAAGCCTCACTGAAGACCACCAAGCATCCTCTATTCTGACTCTGCTCTGGACGTCGGGTAACTCTGCCGTGGCTGGGAGGCTGGTGAAGACAGACAGGATGGTGGTGCTAGGTACCCTCAGATTCTTCCGGCAGGGCTACGGAATGACACGTGACGGGGGCCATTAGCTCAGCGAGGCTCCCAATGACGCTGGAGTAAGGGTAGGGATGGATCTAGGAAATGATTTTCACACCGGAAAAAAGCGGGGAGCTTATTACCCCGTAAGGGTCGCACTTGGTCTGAATGAATACCCCTGGAAGATCATACTGCTGTCCCAGGGAGGTCCAGAGAGTCAACTTGGAAAGTAAGATGGTGAGCGTTTAAAAGTGCAATTTTGGGCCTTCCCTGGTGGTGCAGTGGTTGAGGGTCCGCCTGCCGATGCAGGGGACGCGGGTTCGTGCCCCGGTCCGGGAGGATCCCACGTGCCGCGGAGCAGCTGGGCCCGTGAGCCGTGGCCGCTGAGCCTGCGCGTCCGGAGCCTGTGCTCCGCAGCGGGAGAGGCCACAACAGCAGTGAGAGGCCCGCGTACCGCAAAAAAAGTAAAATAAAAAAATTAAAAAATTTATAAAAGTGCAATTTGGGGCCTTCCCTGGCGGTCCAGTGATTAAGAGTCTGCGTTTCCAATGCAGGGGGCCAGGGTTCGATCCCTGGTCGGGGATCTAAGATCCCACACGCTGCACGGCCAGGCCAAAAAACTTTAAAAATTTTTTTAAATTAAAAAATAAAAGAAAAGGTCAATTTCATCAACGCTCTCAAAGGTAAGAGGAGCAAACTGGAGCTGATGAGGGTTCATGAAAATCAGGGTGAACATTCATGCTCCCAAACCACCCAAAAGCTGCCTGCGTCAATGTCCTCTCCCCCCACCAACCCAGTATGTTTTATCGTTTGACCCTGATAGTGGGTTGAATTCTGTCCCCCAAAAAGATATGTCCAACTTATAACCCCTGGTGCCTGTGAATGTAAAGATATTGAGAAACAGATTCTTGGAAGGTAATTAGAAGGTCAGGATGACATCATCTTGGATTTAGCGCAGGGTCTAAGTCCACTAACTGGTGTCCTTGTAAGAGAAAACAGAGACCCAGACACAGAGGAGAAGCCCCGGGAAGACAGAGGCAGAGACGGGAGGGAGGCAGCCACGAGCCCAGGGACGCCTGGAGCCCCCAGAAGCTGGGAGAGGCGGGAAGGACCCTCCCCTGGAGCCCTGACCACACTTGACCTTAGACCTCTGGTCTCCAGAACTGAGGGAGGATGAAGTTCCCTTGTTTTAAGCCCCTCAGTTTGGGGTCATTTGTGACGGCAGCCCTACGAAGTTAACACAGCCTTAACTGAAGACATGAACCGCCGTTCCCGCTGGGTCTCACTAATCTTCTGGGATAGAGTTCAACCAACTTTCTCTGGACCTTTCCTTGCTCAGCCACGCCCAGCACGTCAGTGAGGATCACCTAGAAGCTTCTTAGGACAAACCCTCAGCATCACGACAGACCCTTTCATCTCTGTCGTGCTCCACAGTCAACTGGGAAATGTAAACCACATCCCACGTCCATTACCTTCTCCTCATCAACAGCCCCGCCTCTGTATGAACCGTATCTTAATTTTCTGTACTTCTGAGACAGTGACATCCAGCATCTGGGGTCTTGCCTACCATGGAGGGACTGCCCCTCCCAGGACTAGATAATTCCTCCAGATAGTAAATAACTCGCCCACAAGCATGCGTCTCAAATGCAAAGCAGCCCACGCAGGGTCCACACCCCACCCCCTTCTCTAAGGGGCTCTCACAACCTGGGCCACCATCCACCTGCCCTCACCCCCCCCCCAGGGCAGGGGCCAGACGAGGAGGACAGTCCCTGCGCCTAGAATCTGCTGGAATTATTCACACCAGCCCATCCTAAGCCCGCCCTGCCTGCTTCACCTGTTCCTGGCTGCGAAAACCACAACAAAGGCTCTTGCCCGGGATCTCCCCGCTCCCGGGACCAACCCCGATGCTTCCCCAGGTACCCCTGCGTGGCGTGCTGTGCTCCCTCCTTTGGGGGACTGTCACAGACCAACTCTTTCCAATGTCAGTTGCTCCTAATCTGTTGGCCTCACCATACCTGAACAATAACAAACCCTCTATTGCTAAGCAACCTTCCCCGAGCCGCCATCTTTCCCGTGATGGCCGTGGGCTCCGGTAGAAATGGGGCAGAGGATGCGAGAGCCCCAGTTTCCATAACCCATAGACGATGCTCCTCTGTGGTTTCCCAGCCCTGGGAGTTTGTCTTTGCAGTGTCTAGCCATCACTTGTATTGTCACAGAACTGTTATTATTATTATTTTTTTTAAGTTGCAAACTTCTGTTCAATAAGCTACACTGTGAAATTCACATCCATAAGTAATAATTGGGTTTTCTTAGTGCTCTCCAATTTACCACGGTTTTGAAAAAGATTTCATAAATTCCTTGAAAGGCAGAAGAAAACAAAACACGTCCTTGCAGTATGCAGGGGGACTTCTCAGGTAAACATATTTTAAAGTCCCAATATAAGCACTTATCTGTATTTTAACCTAGCTTAAAGATGTAGGAATTGAAAAATGAAATTTTTTTATAAATTAAAAAAAAGATTGATATTGATCACTACTGCAGACCAAAAAACACCTCAAATCTCAGCTTCTCCAAACCTGTAAAAACATTCCTCAAAATAGTGTGGGGGGACGGATTCCTCTCACTGGTAAGAGAATATTTACCCTACTTGTGTCAACAAGTAAACACAACTTCATAAAGCCTTCGAAACCTAATTCTGACAAAACCTTTCCTCCTGTTCTTTCTCCAAAATTCAAAAATCCACCTAGATCAATTTTACAAGCCATTGTGAGATCAGGTCTCGTTTCTTTTTTGGGGGGGAGAACCCACACATCAGTATTTTAATTAAAGCAGGCTGAGTGATTGTGATGAGCAGACAAGATTGAAAATCACTGGCCCCCAAAAACTGATTGTAGAACAGAACATATATTATTTCCAAATTATAATACTCTAGAGTAATTAAAATTCAATCCATAGAGTTTTCTATTAATTCATGTTGTCACAGAAGTGTTATTATGTGGGAAGACTTCCACACATAATTTTAAAGGCAAGTGTTTCCAATCATACCTACTAACTTCATAACTCTTCTGTGTTTGGTATTAATAGGGTTACTTAAATTGAACTGCATTAGAGTAACGTGCTATTGTGTAATTAGGGTCCCATCTCCATCCACGACCGCTAGAATGGACATCCCCTTAACGTGAAGACCTCATGGCTCCTTCTACGTAAACCCACAAAAGCAAAGCATAGCTGCGCGCTTAAATGAAACCGTCAGTATACACGCACATACTCACACACAAGCGGTATCGTTCAGTTCCAAGAGACACGGAGGATTTTATTTCTACGTTATTGGATATAATTATCTTCAATTCACTGAGTGCATAAGAAGCAGTGAAATAAATGGGTAACAAAATCTACTTTAAAACACTTTTTTTTTTTAGAAACACAATTCTTTCTTTTTAAATTTTTTTTCCGGGGGTATTCTTTTTGAGTTTTATTTTATTTATTTATTTATTTTGGCCAGGCTGCATGGCATGTGGGATCTTAGTTCCCCAACCAGGGATCGAACATGCACGCCTGCATTGGACCGCCAGGGATGTCCTACTTTTTTCTTTTTTTTTAAATTCTTATAATTTTTAAAATTTTTTTTAATTGGGGTAGAGTTGTTTTACAATGTTGTATTAGTTTCTACTATACAGCAAACTGAAGTAGACTTCCCTGTGCTATACAGCAGGTTCTTATTAGATATCTATTTTATACATATGAGTGCATATATATAGGTCAATCCCAATCTCCCAATTCCTACGACCCTCCCCCCACTTTTAATTTCTTTTAAACGTTTTTTGCAAACCTAAGAGGAGAGCTGAGTGTCCCAGGCAGCTCACTGGTTTCTCGGCAAGGGAGATGCACTGTTTTAAGAGAATTTAAAATAAACTCTGAGACACGCAAGCACTGGCGTCTGGGGTATGTGTGCCTCATAGGTGGATCTTCAACTGGAGCTGATGACATCGAACGAACTAGAAATAAAAACGTAAGTGTCTGGGCTTCCCTGGTGGCGCAGTGGTTAAGAATCCACCTGCCAGTGCAGGGGGCACAGGTTCGAGCCCTGGTCCGGGAAGATCCCACATGCTGCGGAGCAACTAAGCCTGTGCGCCACAACTACTGAGTCTGTGTTCTAGAGCCTGCAAGCCACAACTACTGAGCCTGCAAGCCATAACTACTGAGCCTGTGCACCATAACTACTGAGGCTGTGCTCTAGAGCCCATGAGCTACAACTACTGAAGCCCGCAAGCCACAACTACTGAGCCCGTGTGCCACAACTACCGAAGCCCGTGCGCCAGAACTACTGAGCTTGCATGCTGCAACTACTGAAGCCCGCATGCCTAGAGCCCGTGCTCCGTAACAAGAGAAGCCACCGCAATGAGAAGCCCATGCACCTCAAGGAAGAGCAGCCCCCGCTCGCCGCAACTAGAGAAGGCCCACGTACAGCAACGAAGACCCGACGCAGCCAAAACTAAATAAATTAAATAAATATTTTTTTTAAAAAAGCTAATCACTTTAAAAAATTTAAAAAAACAAAACCATTGTGTCACTCGGAAGTTGCATCGTTACTTCTATGCATGAATGTGCAATGAAGGTTTGGAGCATGGCTGTTCCCTTGACTGTCCTTTTACTGACGACCCTTTCACGAGTACGTGACGTTTCCTTGCTCAGGGAAGCTTCCTCCTCAGCAGGGAGGTGATGGTCAGCGAAGATTTTCCAGCCATGAAGCTCCAGCTTCCAAGACTGACCAGGAGGTATTTGTGCAATGACGCTGAGGGTCAGTGGTGGTTTTCCGTGTCCTTGTTGGACCCAAATAGCAAGTGATAAGCCACGGTTTACACAGAGGAGATGAGGTGTCTCTTCAGCTGAGCCAGGAGGAACCTGCAGCCGTTCTAAAGTAACCATCACGACCCCTCTATGGGCATGCGGACGGCACGGTGACGTAGATCACGACGGATCCCCAGATGGTCTGCACGTCGCTACAGCACCCACAGCTCTGCCTAAAAGGGCGTATTTATTTAGCTACTGACGAACAACACGATCAGGGCTCGGCCCCACAGCTTCCAGGAGACCTACTGCTCTCCATGCCCTGCATGAGCTCAGAACCCCAGGAAGCTGATGCACCCACAAAACGGCCTCCCGTATAATTTCCACAATGGGATGTGATTTTGCACTGCAGTTCCTCACGTGATACTGTGCTCTCCGGATGGGCATGCTACCTGCAGGTTCCAGGATATGACCAAGCACAGGGTATGACCAACACATACAACACTCCACTGTAGGGAGACCGCACACCTTCCTTACCCATTTGTCCACTGATGGAGGAATGCCCTTTGACCAACATCTCCCCGATTCCCCCAACCCCCGGTAAACGCCATTGTACTCTGTTTCTCCAAGTTCAAGGTTTTTCAGCTATAAGTGAGATCATATAACTATACTTCTCAAACGATCTCCAAAAACTGAAGCTATTTTTGAAGTTTTTTCACATATAACTGAGATCCTACACTATTGGTGAGAGTATACGGTATCTGTCTTTCTCTGTCTGATATATTTCCTGGTACAATACCCTCAAGGTTCAACCTTGTTGCCGCAAATGGCAAGATCTGCTTCTTTCTCGCGGCTGGATAATGGTCTACTGTAGGTAGAGACCACATTCCTTTGTTGTTGCTGTTTTGGTTTGTTCTGGTTTTATTTTTTATGACTTTTTATTGGAGTACACTTGCTTTACACTGTTGTGTTAGTTTCTGCTGTACAGCAAAACGAACCCGCTCTATGTATACATGCAGCCCCCCGTTTTTGGATTTCCTTCCCACGTAGGTCACTGCAGAGCACGGAGTAGAGTTCCCTGTGCTGTGCAGGAGGTTCTTATCAGTGATCTCTTTTATACATGGTAGTGTGTATCTGTCCATGCCAACCTCCCAATTCATCACAGCCTCCCTGCCCCCCTTGGTGTCCATACATTTGTTCTCTGCTCCTGTGAGAGATCACGTTTCTCTGTCCGTTCATCCGTGGATGGACGCTTGGGGTCATTTCAAAGCTCACGCCCGTGGGCCCGGAGGTCTGAGATTCCTCCAGCCCTTGCCACCTGCAAAGCGATGGTGGCATGGGTGGGGGTGGCCATCGGCGGCCACACACCCAGACCATCCGTGCTGAGGAAAGCGTCACCACGCTGTAAATACAAGCCCCACGTCCCCACGGCGTCACAGCTCTGACCTGGGGCTTCTCTCACGTGCTACGGCACAGCATCCCTGGCGTCCTGATTCCTCTTCACGGGCCTGCACACCCTCCGACCCTCCCCGAGCCGCCCGAGGACGGATTCTATTTCTAGCTCCTGAGCAGGCGGGGGCCCATCTGGCTGGCCCCTATTTGCCTTTGGAGGCAGCCTGGCCTCTCTCCCAAATCCCCAAACAGAAAAACGGTCACCAGATCAACTCACCAGGCGACAAGCACCTGAGCCATGTGTTCCTCCTAAAGACTCGTGGCCACCTGGGCTGGCCTGAGACACAGCCCTGGCCCCTGGCAGAGACCCACTCCCCTCCTCTCCCTTCACGTAACTGCCACGGTCAAGGCGCCAAGTGGGCACCGCTGAAGGAAGACCCCACCCCCTGCTCCAGGCCCCTCCTTGCAGCCTCTCGTGGAGCCACTTGTCCCCTGGAAGGCGGACGTGGCTTCTCCCGCCGTCCCTCTGTGCCAACTCTCTGTGATTCTCAGTTAAATATGCACCGGGGGCAGAAGAACATAAGGCTCTTGGAGAAAGTGGGTCCCGACACGCCAACCGCTGGGGACCGATGGGGAGTCAACCATTCAGGTTCCGAAGGGAGGAGGCTGGAGCCAAATCTGGTCACTTAGCTGATGGCACAGACAAGCCAGAGGACATTCCCAGCTCCGTCCTGGGGAGCCAAGAGAGATGGACGTGGCCCTGAAACCCTGTTGGCCCTTCCTCCCAGTTAACGGGTGCCTTTTGGAAGGTTCCTCTTTCTGAAATGTCAGCGGGACCCTCTGTCACCCAGCTGCCCTCTTCTCCCACTGAGAATCTGTATATATCTCGATGTCGGCATCTGTATGTACGTCTACATCTGTCTGTTCTTATCCACGTGTATATGTAGATCTGTTTACAGCTACATCTATATGTACATCTGTACTATACCTATATGTGCATCTACTTATATCTACACCTACATCTATACCTGTATGTATATCATCTATTTACGTCTACAAGTACATCTGCATCTACATCTGTGTCATACCTGTACGTGCATCTATATACCTACATCTACATCTGTATCTGTTATACCTGTATGTATATCTATAATCTATTTACATCTACAGGTACATCTGCATCTACACACACACACACACCCTGTTGGTCCCGTCTGGCGAACCCTCACCAATACACCCAGGACCTGTGTTCCCTCCTTTCCTAGGACATAAATAAGGTTGAGGCGAACACCCAGGACACACTCTCGGCCAGGAGAGCCCTTGGCCCTTGTGTCCACCCAAAGAACTCGCCACTCGCCCTCTCAAATCTGGCTCAGACACATCTGATTCATGACGGTGTGTTCAGGCCCCCAGGCAACAGCCGGCACCGCGGCCACAGCCCCTGCGCTCACATCCGCTCAAGCACACACCTGCCGTGGCTTTGAGACGCTGGGAATGGAAACGCCCCCACCCCACTGGCCAGTCTGGGAGGCTCAGCGTCTGTAAGGACGTCACGGACGCACAGGAGGGGTCATCGGAGACGGGTCCCCTCCCCTCGCACAGCCCGGTCCGGCAACGCTTTCCGTGCCAGTCGCTGCATTTTCCACCCACCCGGTTCTCCTCCCTCTGGCTTCCCCTCCTGCCAGCGGTCATGAAGCTGCCGCCGAGCTTCATCTCCCAAAATAGCCCCTGTCCCACCCCCGGCCTTTGAGAAACCTCCTCCAGCTTCACGCACCGAGGACTGGACTCCCAAGAACCCCACCCCCGCCGCCCACGGCTCATTCCCAAAGGTAGGGATACGCCACCCTGAGAATGTCCCCCCGAATTAAACAACACTCTCCCTTCCAGCCGCCCCACTGCACGTTCCAGCGCCGTGAGGCCCGTGCGCACGTGTCACGTACGAAACAGCGGCATCTGTCCCCAAAGTGGCCCGCAAGCTGACCCCCACCGCCGATGGGCCCTGGTGCTCCGTCCCCCCGAGGGACGTCCCCTCCACTTCAGCTGCGCCCGGGAAGCGGCGTCCCCGGCTCACCCCGTCTGCAGCGCATCAGAATCCCCGCAGCCGCCAACCCAAGCCCAGGGTCCCGCACGGAACCAAGCAGAACCCCACCCCGGGGCGCTCCAAGGGCACAGGAGAAAGACAGTTCACCAGCACCAGAGGTAAAGCAAGGAAAGAGACGCCGTCCTGGGGGACTAAACCTTCTCTTTAGTGACCGGAGACCGCAGATGGAGGGAAGGTGCCTCGCACGGGGGCCTGGGCTCCCCTCCCGGCTGCCGAGAGGGACGGGAGGGCCAGCGTGGCTGCAGACCGGACGTGTGGACAAAGGCTTCAGAGGGATCAAGCCGCGGTCAGTCCCTTGTAGGCGGACTTTTGACACGGGCGTTGATTCACCCTGGATGTGTGAGCCTGCGTTGATTCAGTGGAAAAATAAAACACAGGCTCAACCGTGTGACGGGGGTGAAATGGACAGCCCCCTCCACCGAAGGTAAGAAAGAGGTACATGCAGATACTAAGCAAAATGAAAATCAGAAGGCAGAGTGAAAAATGAATGCCCGACGTGTGTGCCATGGCCAGCTGGCTTCGCAAAGACAGGACGAGAGAGGAAGGTCTGTTTACACACAGCAGGTGCCGGGAGAGGCCCGCAGACGTGCATCTGAGTTCCCGGCCAGCTGCTGCAGCAGAGATCTGTTGACCTGGGAGACGGCATAGAGGAGCCTCAGAAAATTAAAAGTAGAGCCTATGTCATCATCAAAAAGTCTGCAAACAATAAATGCCGGAGAGGGTGTGGAGAAAAGGGAACCTTCCTGCACTGTTGGTGGGAATGTAAACTGGTGCAGCCACTATGGAGAACAGGATGGAGGTTCCTCAGAAAACTAAAAATAGAGCTACCATATGATCCAGCAGTCCCACTCCTGGGTATTTATCCGGAGAAAACTCTAATTAGAAAAGATCCATGCACCCCAGTGTTCACAGCAGCACTGTTCACAGCAGCCAAGACATGGAAGCAACCTAAGTGTCCATCGACAGACGAGCGCATAAAGAAGATGTGGTACATATATACAACGTAATATTACTCAGCCATAAAAAAGAATAAAATAAAGCCATTTCCAGCAGCATGGATGAACCTGGAGATGATCATACTAAGTGAAGTAAGTCAGACAGAGAAAGACAAATACCATATGATATCACTTACATGTGGAATCTAAAATATGACACAAAGGAACTTATCTGTGAAACAGAAACAGACTCCCAGACACAGAGAACAGACTTGTGGTTGCCTAGGGGGAGAGGGTGGGGGAGGGAAGGACTGGGAGTTTGGGGTTAGTAGATGCCAACTAGTATATAGAGAAGGGATAAACAATAAGGACCTACTGTGTAGCACAGGGAACTACATTCAATATCCTGTGATAAACCATAACGGGAAAGAATATGAAAAAGAACGTATGTATACGTATAACTGAGTCACTTTACTGTACAGCAGAAATTAACACAACATTGTAAATCAACTATGCCTCAATAAAAATGTAAAAATACATATATAAATGCATATTTACATTAAAAACAAGAAGGAGAACCTATGATCCAGCAACCCCATGTCTGGGAACTTACCCAAATAATTGAAAAAAAAAGCATTTAAAATAGATAACTGCCCCCCCATGTTCACAATAGCCAAGATGCGGAAACAGCCCAAATGTCCATCGACAGATGCACGGACAGAGGAAATGTGGTGTATCTATAATAACGGAATATCATACAGACTTTATAAAAGAAGGAGATTCCGCCATATGCAGCAATATGGATGAACCCGGAGTGTACTATGTTCAGTGAAATAAGCCAGTTATTAAAGGACAAATACTGCAGGATTCCACTTACATGCTGCATCTAAAATAGTCAAATTCATAGAATCAGAGAGCAGAATGGGGGTCGCCAGAGGCAAGGGTTGGGGAACAAGGAAGAGGAAGGCCAGTGTGAGTAGAGTTTCTGTTTTGCTGGATGAATAAACTCCAGACGTCGACGGTACGTACTGTGCCCGTAATTCACAACGTGGTATCATGCACGGAACACTTTCTCAAGAGGGCAGATCTCCTGTTAGGTGTTCTCACCACAATAAACTAAAATTTTCTAGAAAGAAAATCGAACAAGTTTCAAGGTTCAAATCCATAATGGGATTCAAAGTGAGAGCTATCCACGGGCTTCCCTGGGGGCGCAGTGGTTAAGAATCCGCCTGCCAACGCAGGGGACAAGGATGTGAGCCCCGGTCCGGGAAGATCCCACGGGCCGCGGAGCAACTAAGCCCAGGCACCACAACTGCTGAGCCCGCGTGCCACAACTACTGAGCCCACATGCCTAGAGCCTGTGCTCCGCAACAAGAGAAGCCACCGCAACGAGAAGCCCGCGCACCGCAACGAAGAGTAGCCCCCGCTCGCCGCCACTAGAGAGAGCCCGTGTGCAGCAACGAAGACTCCACGCAGCCGAAAATAAACAAATTAATTTTTTTAAAAGTGAAATACATCCTAACCCTAACTTTAACCCTAGAGCTAACCTTAACCCTAACTGTCCACATCTGCTTTGATGAGTAGTTAGAAATACCTATACTTTGTGTATTAAGGACTTGAATATAAATTACTGCTTATAAAAAATATAACAAGAAATGCGTCAATTACTGCGCCCCTGGCATTTACCAAGTAACCTCAGAGAGGTCACAGCTCAGCCAACGATGCGGTGTTCTGTTGCTGACCCAGAGAATTTCCGATTGAAGCCGCAGCGCAGGCCACCATACCTGGTGACAGAAGCCGGAGAAACACCATCCGACGGACAGCAGTGTCCTGGACGTGACGAGGGCCATGGCGTGTGTGTCTGGTCTTTGGATGAAGCTGGGGAACCTGTCTTGACTCCCTGCCCCACTAAGGAGGCAGCTAAGGCTGCAGGACAAGGTTCCCTGGCTTCTGAGGCTGGAGGTCCTGTCCACGTGGGTGAGGCTGCCAGGCCAGTAGCCTGTCCTGCTTTGGATGAGGGCAGGGCTCAGAGAGGGTGCCAAGTGGTGCCCCAGGTGTCTACGCCAGCCCGGAACCATCACTGGATGGCTGTCCACCCTGTCCTGCTACCATCACTGGACGGCTGTCCACTCTGGCCTTGAACCATCACTGGATGGCTGTCCACCCTGTCCTGCTACCATCACTGGACGGCTGTCCACTCTGGCCTTGAACCATCACTGGATGGCTGTCCACCCTGGCCTGCTACCATCACTGGACGGCTGTCCACTCTGGCCTTGAACCATCACTGGATGGCTGTCCACTCTGGCCTTGAGCCATCACTGGATGGCTGTCCACCCTGGCCTGGTAACTTGTACCTGGCTCACAGCAGCAGGGACCGTGCCACAGCTGGCCCCCATCTGGGGGTTCCCCAACCTTGGAGAGCAAGTGCCCACAGAGCGAGTTCATGGGCGGCTGTGACCTCTCACAGGGCCTGCTCCCTGTCCTCCCACCTCGGGCAGCTGAAGGACTGAAGAGTTAATAGGAAAGTCTTAAAAACCACAGAAAAATGTGGCCACACCTGAGATCTACAGAGCAAGAAGGAAAGAGAATCCGCCCAGCTCCTGCGGGGTCAAAGAAGAACTACCCAATCACGGGACTCATGAGGAAAGACACGCAAACACCAAAGGAGGAGATAATATGCAATGCGTAAACGTGTAACGATCTGTTGGAGGCGGATAATAATAGCACGTGAGACACGCGAGGAACCTGAGCTCCGAGGAAGACGCACCCAGAGCAAAGGAGGAGCAGCGTCAGACAGCACCCGTCCGCCATCCTAGAGACAACGAGACACTAGGGGGGCGACGTCCTGAGACGGCGTGGGGCTGGCAGCCCCAGTGGAAGATGCTATAAAATCAAGTTCTCGAGAGCCTGGCACCAGAGTAGACAGAGGAAAGATCGGAACTGACACCGCAGAGAATCACCTCAGTGATGCAGAAAAATACAGAACGCAGGAGGAAAAGACGATGAGAGAAACTGAACAGAGGGGGGAAAATGAAACAGGAAGCAGACAGGTGAGACTTGGCATATGAAGATAAGGGGTATCTCCTTCTGTACAAAACAGAAACAGACCCACAGACACAGAAAACAAACTTATGGTTAACAAAGGGGGGGTAATTAATTAGGAGTTTGGGATTAACATATACACACTACTGTATATAAAATAGATTACCAACCAGGACCCACAGTAGAGCCCAGGGAACGATACTCAATATCTTGCAATAACCTATAATGGAAAAGAATCTGAAAAAGAATATATGTATATGTGTAACTGAGTCACTGCGCTGTACACCTGAAATTAACACAGCACTATAAATTAACGATGCTTCAATTTAAAAATGGTCTGCAAAAAAGATAACGGGTATCTCCGAAGAAATGAACTGTGGAAAAGAAAAATGGAAAAATATGCAAAGGTTCAGTACCAAGAAAAAAGCCCTGTGATACAGACTCAAACCTGCAATGAAAAGAGTTATTATAGAACATATACATTATCTGTAAATGCCCGCAAGGCCACTAACCACATCCTGGTAAAACTGTTGTGCTTTAAAGATGGAGAGAAAATCCTAAAAGCTTCCAGGGAGGAAAAGCATGACGTCTGACAAAGGGAAAATCAAATAACGTCAAGACGCCTCTTCCCCCAGTTAGATTTCAGTAAACAGTGAAGAAACATCGACAGGATCTTGAATTACAAGGGTTTCAACAAATACTTGTAGACCCAAGAGGCTCATCATTCAGGCAGGAAAGCAAGATACTGTCAAATGCCTTAGGAATCAAGAAATGAAAACAGGTCATTGTTTGTCTCCCACAAAATGTACTGAGACACTCACTCCAGGTCACTGGGACTCCCAGGCCAACCAAGAACTCACCCTCGTTAGGGGATTAAGAGGCACAAACTACTATGTATAAAGTAAATAAGCTACAAGGGGGCTTCCCTGGTGGCGCAGTGGTTGAGAGCCCGCCTGCCGATGCAGAGGACGCGGGTTCGTGTCCCGGTCCGGGAAGATCGCACGTGCCGCGGAGCGGCTGGGCCCGTGAGCCATGGCCGCTGAGCCTGTGCTCCGCCACGGGACAGGCCACAACAGTGAGAGGCCCGTGTACCACAAAAAAAACCTCAAAAACAAACAAACAAAAAGAAACAAAAAGAAAAAAGCTACAAGGATATATTGTACAGCATGCGGAATAGAGCCAATGTTTTATAGTAACTATAAATGGAGTATAACCTTGAAAAATTGTGAATCCCTATGTTGTACCCCTGAAAGTTATGTAATACTGTAAATCAGCTCTACCTCAATAAAAAAGAGAAGGAAAGGAACTCAGCCTTGGGCAAAGAAGGGCAGTGAACCTCAAACGAGAGATTCAGAACTGGGGTTATTGGAACCACGTCTACATAACTGGGGTGAAGTTAACATCGTAAAAACAAAACAACTCTTGAGAAAAGAACATCATTTCTAAAATTTATTTTTTAAAAGTACTAGAGAGTAATACGAAAAGATTTTTCTCTCAAAACACCCATCATCACACTACTATATATAAAATAGATAAGTAATAAGGACCTACCGTATAGTACAGGGAACTCTACTCAGTACTCTATAATGACCTATACGGGAAAAGAATCAAAAAAGAGTGGATACATGTCTATGTATAACTGATTCACTTTGCTGTACACCTGAAACCAACACAACTTTGTCAATCAACTAGACTCCAATAAAAAATTTTTTTTAAATAAAAATAAGAAACACCCTTCATCTGCAAGAGATGGAGTTTGGTGGAGTTGTATGGTTATGGAACATCCTTTATCTTCAAAGGGCGAAGCCCATGGCCAGGGTTTCATTTCTGACAATCAACTGCGAAATGCACTTTGTTTCATGTTATGTGAGTTTCGACTTATAAAACCAAAATTACCAGAGGGCTGGGGAGATGAGACGTGTGGGTTCCATGGAGACAAAACAGGCACCAGAGCACAAAACTCTGAAAATTGGAAAATAACAAAGAAGCACAAAAAGACACACAGTTTCCAATAAGAAGACAGAGGGAGCTACAAACATATATATATTTTTTAAGTTGATGGAATAAACATACCTATTCAAGGAAAGATGAACCGTATCACCAAAAGGCTGAAGGCAAAAACTAAATATACTGCCTCTGAAAAGAATGCACAAAAGAGTGATCGGGGTTGAACAGAAAAGAGAGTTACAGGTAAATATAAACCAAAAGCAACCCAGGGTCAAAATATTATTATCAGAAAAAAAAAAATAGATTCAAAGCAAAAATATTCAACATTTAACTGTGATGCAGGGAAGACTGTTGCCATGAAGCTCTAAGAGCCAAGACATCACCATTTACCTCGCTGGCCCCTTAAGAGTGTATCATCCAGGGAACCGATACAGCCAGGCTCTCCCCAAGATATGTCGGAAGGTCCTTCTGCTTGGTTACTGCGATCTATCAAAGGATTCGGTACCTAAAATCCACTAGAAAATGTGGGCAAATCCCTACTGTTCTTTGGATGCCAAAAACTTAATATTCTGGCCCCTCACCACCAAAGGCAGATATTTCATGGTTGAATGATTAAATATCAAATAAATATCTATAGTCGGGAACACCAGGTCGCTCGGCATGTTCAAGGCGAAGATGGAGCTGGAATTTGGGGACAGACTCAGTGACTAGAAAGGCAACACCAGCCCCCTCCCACCCAGTTCCACATGCTGGATGGAAATTTGTCTTCAGTTGGAGAAAATGCACCGCTTAGAGGAGTCCCTTTTCATACACGTTTTAAGAGAACTTTCAAAAGACCACTAGTGATATCAACAATGATGATTCTAACAGCTGAAGATATGTATGCATTACAGAATCGACTAGCGTTGACAAAAGCCTAACAAAGACCCTAATCTGTGGTTTCTTGAGGTCTTTAAAAACCTTTCAATTTGCATTGAATTAGATTGAATGTTTAATGAGGGAGAAAAGCTGCCCAAGTATCAAGACGGATTAGGAGACAGAGAGCTTACGTCCGGTCAATTTACCCTGCAGAAGGAGGTACCCTCGTGGGTACACACAGAACTCTACCCTGTCTTCTTAGTATGGTCCCAGCTCACTCCTGAGCAGACTGGAGCGTGATTCCAGAGCTACAAAGAGGAATTAGATTCCTGCTTTTGATTGGCAGGATGACGAGAAGCATTTTTAGTCATGTCGCCTGAACACGCAAAATCTAATGCAAATGCTGGACGTGTTCACCGGTGGCAAAGCACTTAATTTTCTTCCCTTCAAAGATTAATTACAGGGTGTGACGGCATTTCCATGAACTCAGTGCTTCTAATTCTTTCTTCAGTTAGCGCCTAATTTCATTCTGTGGGAGACATCTCGGCTCCATATACGTGTTCCAGTTCACGATGCTTCCTGGAACCCCACATCCAAGAGGATGGGATTACAGGAGTACAGACGCCAGACTGTTCCAGCATATCCTTGACACTGTTGGCACATGGCTTAAAACAGTGTGGTGTTTCGATCCCACCAGAAGAAATTTCAAAATCCATCCCCCAAATTCAAAGAAGGGAAGGCTGGGGGTGGACGGGGGAAGAGTGTGCAAAAGTAAGACCTTCAAAAAGACCCAAGACATTTAACTGCTGTTAGAGGTTAAGCATGTTGACATCACTGTTGTTTTGATTTTACTCAAAAACACTCACTTTCGAGGTCCGTATTTCAGGGGTTTAGTTGGTGCTACACATCTCCCTCTCTTTACAGCAATATCCCTCCACGGAAGGCTCCCAGGGAAGAATCCATCAGTTTATGCTCTGGATGCTGTGCTCTTCTTCCAGGATACAGGACAGGAAGTAGGACCAATGACATCATCCAGCTATGGATGGTACAATTTCAGGATCTCTAATCAAATGTGGGTATCATCTGCCATTTTTAATCACTGTTCTATGAATCAGAGCAAATCGGCACAGAAGGACAGGAGGGCAAAGTGGAAGCCAGTCCTCAGCCACCCACATCCTCACTCATCCAATCAGAGCCCCTGATGTGGGGACAGTCCCGGCAGGGATGGGGCTGTGTGGGAAGAGTCCTGCCCAGGGTATAGGATGGATGCAGGGGGGCGTCCACACAGCGGGGCTGAAAGGAAGGGTGAGTGCTGGGTGGGATGGAGACATCCAGGATGAGTGTCCTCAAGTCACACCCGCCTGTGACGGGAAGTAAACTGTTGTGACGTGACGTGATACCCCGAGGTCTAAATGCTCCCCAGGACGCTGGCCTGGGGGCCCCTTCCCAGAGGCTTGGAGTGCAGTCAGGTCTTGGGTCCAGGTCATTTTGTAGTTCTGGGGCAGTCACGCTCCAAGGCAATAGGCTCTGCATCAGTGGTTCTCCACTGGGGCCATCTTGCTTCCTCTCCCCCACCCCCGCCACCCCCCCGAGGGTAGACAGTCTGCAAGTCTGGAGACATTTTTAGTTGTCACAACTGGTAAGTGGGGATGTGCTTCTGGGGGTGTAGAGGGAGGGATGCTGCTCAACATTCTACAAGGCACAGGATGTCCCCATGACTGAGATTTATCCACCCCAAATCTCAACAGAGCCAAGACTGAGAAAGTCTGCCTTAGCATAACAGACTGTCTATACGCTATACGATATCTATTTAATCTATCACCTATCTATCAAGCATCCATTCATCTGTCAATTATCAATCTCTCTATCCATCTCTGAATTTTCTATCTCTCATCTATCTCTCAACCTATCTATCTATCCATCTATTAAGCATCTATCCATCTAACAATCATCGATTTCTCTGTCTAACAATTATCTGTCTCATCTATCCATCTATCAATCTATTTATCTATCATTTGTCTATCCATGGATCACTTATCTATCCATCCATCTATCTCAGGATGGTTCTCAAGTGTGAGCAATTTTGCCTTCCACCTGTCAATATGTGGAGATATTTTTAGTTGTCACCACCGGGAGGGGGAGCTCCTGGCACGTGGTGGGTGGAGACCAGGGAAGCTGCTCCACAGCCCACAGGGCCCAGCATGCCCGCAGCAGAGTCATCCAACCCCGAATATCAGTAGTGCTGAGGCTGAGACACCCTGGTTTACATATAAAATATTCATATTTTCCAAACATATATTCTGTGGATATCACAGAATCCAGAAACATGTATTGAAAAGCAAAGCATTATTTGCCCTATCTCTGGATCCAATTTTCAGTCAGAAGCAGGAATGTGTATTACCAATCCCCGAAAATTCCCCACAAACAGCTGTAATATACTCTGATCATGAGGATAGCAGCTCTGGAAAAGGAAATCGGAAGCAACAAAAAGAATCTTCCAGGCCAAAGCTCCCCTCCAACCCTGAGGGCTGACAGACTGGGAAACCGAGACATGCGGGGGAGAGTGACTTGGCCCTGGTCCCAAAGTGAGTCAGTGGAAACAAGGTTCATATATGTCTCCCCAAACCTGCAGCAGATTTTAGGTCTAAGAAGCCAGGGGGACATCTGCTCCTGAAATGAAAGCGTGGAGGTGTCCAGGATTCTGGGACATCTGTCCTTTCCAGGAAGCCACAGAGGAATGAGTAAGGCAACAGAGAACAAGTAACAGAGAAGATGCTCCCAGAAAACCTCCTCCACCTGGGATGCCTCACCCTCAACACATCCCACTGAAGACAGGTGTTGCTCCTGACCTTCTGGAAGCTTCTCCACCACAAGTGACCAAGACCCGCCATGGGGAACGCCCAACTCTTCCTGTGCCACCTCTCACAATATCCCCCGAATGCGCCCTAACCCATCCTTCAACAAGGTTCTGACTCATCCTTCATTCTGGAACATTCCACCATCTGAACTGCCCGTTCGCTCGTGGTCTGGCCAGTTGGGACTCATGTTTCCCTCTTTGTAGGAACCCAGCTCCGTTCTTGAGGTCATGACGATAGTAATACAATATCTGTGTTTTAGGAAACAGTTCTCAGCCCTGGTGCCTCCTGTTTATGGGGGAACTGGGGCATCCACTGGGGAGACCAAAGGTGCCTGGTTCTGCTCCGAGCCCCACCATTCGCTATACCTCGGGGTTCCTGAGATCCTGAGTATCTCAATACCTTCATTTCCTCATCTATGAAATAGTGATCATAAAAGTGCCTGCCTCAAAGGATACTTGTGGGCTGAAACCGGTCACAACATAAAACACTACCAGGTTCCGGCAGTGCCTGGGATACAGAAAGCTGTCAGGATTTATTAGCTTTGTGTGTGTGTGTGTGGTAAAATGCACATAATATAAAATTTAAATTTTAAATTTAAATGTTAAATTAAAATTTAAAATTCTTTAAAGTGGAAACCACTCAGATGTCTATCAACTGATGATGGATAAACAAATGTGGTCCGTCCACACAGTGGAATATGACTCAGCCGCGAAAGGACTGAAGTTCTGACACAGGCTACAGTGGGGACGGACCTTGAACACATCATGCTCAGTGAGAGAAGCCAGACACAGAAGGACACACAGTGTGTGATTCCATTTACAAGAAATGTCTAGAACTGGCAAATCCACAGAGACAGAAAGCAGATTCAAGGCTGCCAGAGTTGAGCAGGGGGCTAGGTTAACGGAGAGTGTTGCTAGGCGCAGAATTTTCTTTTTGGTGCATGAAAATATTCTCAAATTAAATAACGGTGATGGTTGCAACTCGAACATATTAAAAATAACTGAATCGTGTGCTTTAAGGGTGACTTTTACGGTACAGGATTATATCTCAATAAAGCTGTATCAAAAAGAAAGTTAAATGTCACGTTTTAAATTGTTAAACTTTTAATAATTCATTGACATTTAGTACAATCGCATTGCTGTGCAACCTTCACTTCGATGTAATTCCAGAACATTTTCCTCACCTCAAAAGGAAACCTTCTACCGTACAGCTATTACCCGATATTCCTTCCTCTCCCCAGCTCCTGCTAATCTACGATTTGTCTCCATGGATTTGCCTGTTCTGGACGTTTCCTATCAATGGAATCACACACTGTGTGTCCTTCTGTGTCTGGCTTCTCTCTCTGAGCATCGTGTGTTCGAGGTCCATCCACGCTGTCGCCTGGGTCAGGGCTTCACTCCTTTTCACGGCTGAGTCATATTCCACTGTGTGCGTGGACCCCACGCCGTGTATCCGTCCATCCCCTGCTGGATGCTTGGGCTGCTTCCATCTTTTAGCGATTGTGAGTAGTGCTGCTATGAACATTCAGGCATAAGTTTTCACGTGGACCCTGTTTTCAGTTCTCTTGTATAAATACCGAGAGATATTCAAATGGTAACATATGTTCAACTCATATGTTGATGTGTTAGCTCACTTTAACTTGTAGAGGAACCAGCTTCTACAATGGCTTTAAGAACCTCATTTAGTTCTGACTCCTTCGGCCTGGGGACTCCTGGGATCCCCCGTCTCCCCACTTACACCCCAATCCACATGCACATAGAACGTTGAGTGCCTTTGCTGGGGTATCTCTGGACTTAAAACACCTCACCCTGGATGCTCAAACACCAACCTGTCCAGAACGCCATGGGGCGACCCTTCCTCATCCTGTTTCCCCCAATCTGTGTCCTTATATTAAACCCCAGAAGTCATGAAGACACCCAGGCAAACCTTGGTCTGCAGGATAATGTCTTTAATTTTTCCAAAAGGCTCACAGCTTCTCTCTAGGAAGTTGACAATTCCAACTGCATCCCTCTGTCAAGGTTCAGTATATTTCAGGGATAAAGACATTCTAGAAAGAGAGGAGACACTCCCTAAAGCAACCCAATCACAGCACCAAGGCCGCAGGAAATCAGAGGTAGGGGAGAGAGGTTCACTGCCACCAACGTCATTTGCATACACACGAGGAGGAAACGTATCCCGTTTCCTATCTTCCTCCTGATTTCAGTTACTCTCGGTGAGAACACCGAGAATCGGAGCAAATAACATTCTAAACATCCCGACGCCACAGACCATACACACACGTGGCCCTGTCTGCATGGGACATCTGTCTGGTGGGGCACAGCAAGGCAAGCGAAATTATCCGCACCCAGCCCACACAGGCGGTTTGAACTTCCTCTCTCTTCTGTGGCCACAGACAGCGCCCAAACTCGGCCCAACCTTCTTCTCAGAGCACAACCCGGCGACAGGAGTTGGAACCAGGGCGCAGGCATGGATTCTACGGCGAAAGGCTGTGTGCGGACAAGGTCTTAATCACCTTCCGCGTCAGCCCCAGCAGCAGCCCTCGTGAAAGCAGCCCCTCTATTTCCAAGCGGGAAAAAGGACATGCAGGACGTCCGTGAGCTTTTCGGGTTCAAGGTCATGTGACACCCTGCCAAGATGTGTGTGAGTGTTATTTCTTTTCTGCAGTTTAGAATGCAAGTGGAAAGGATTGAATTAATCCAGTCCTAGGTTCACAGAACTTCACCAACAGCGGTCTCTGCAAAACCTCCTCTCTGCTCTTCACTCTTTCCTCCCTCCCCATTTCCCTTTCCACCCCCCTAACCCCCACGCCGCGCCGTCCCCTGACCACATCCATCGTTCTCTACTTTGACACCCAAACTTCTCCTTGCGGGTCCTTATCCCTGTGCACTGCGCTGTGAACACTCAACCTGAACTCCTACTCATGGTCCAGGACCACTGCCTGTCTTCTGTTCCTTTCTTGCTCCACGCCTTCTACCTGCTGGAGACCCCGCCCCAATTTACACTTTGACCCCTACCTCCTCCCCCGGACTTGTCAATAGCACCAAGGTTGAGAAACCCTGCTGCTGAGAAATCAGAATCTCAGCTGGGCCACCCATGGGAACCAGTGAAATTATGCTTGCCTCTCTGAAAACGTCTACCACCGTCACCCGTGCTCCGTGCATCATTATGGGGAAGGGGGCTTTCAGGGGGCACCCACGCTGCCAAGCCCCAGCTCTAACCCACCAACAAGGACCACTCGTCTTTAATCTCCACAGTAAGTCTCCCTGTCGTTTTTTAAAAAAAATCACAGCAACCTTCCAAGCTGTTGGCAGCTTCAACTGACTGCCTTTCTTGGTTTGTTCTTGTCGGATGGAGAGGCCTAGCCTATGTCTGTCGGCCACCAAGGTGACCTCCGCACACATCCTGAGCGCCACGACAGATTGCGATTCCACAGTTTCCGCAACAGTCAGCATCGTCCTAAAATACGCCCAGGGCAGCCCGGGAGCTCCGCAGAGAATTTCGGGCACTGATGCTGCAAAGTCACGGTCGGCTTGGACCCGTGCCTCCTCACTGAGATGCAGGACCATCCTCCATCAGAATTCGAGGACCCCGTATGACTCGCTGAACCTCTGGACTGGTTCCCCGTATGCATTTCACGTGTGAGAGGACAGCCTACCCTCTCCAAGTCCTGCAGGACGCTTGATGGGTTTTCTGGACCCAGGCCCTCATCAGCGACGTTCGTGACAGGGGTGACTCTCCGACTTGTCTCCGAGTCCCCTCCAGCTGACATTTTCTCCTACTCCATCCAAAGTCCAGACCACGATTTGCAAAAGCTCCGGCGAGCATGGGGTTGGCTGGCTGAGCAGCGGCACGGAGGTGGCAGTGAAGCTGGGAACGAGACAGCCGCTCTGGAGCCCCTGAGCGCCCAGGGGCTCTTCAAACAAGGCAGGAGATGCCCAAGCTCTCCTAGCCAAACTCCCCCTATGATTAAACTCACTCAAGATTACCATGTGGTCTTCAGGGATTTATGCTTTTTTTTGTTTTTTTTTTTTAAGAATTAGATATTCACCTCAAATTTGGGACATTGATGATAATTCTCCCTAACCACCTAAAGGAGGCTAGCCAGACAAAACGCACGCGGGAAAGGAGAAAAGAAGAAAGAAGAGCGCACTTCCCGACTGCAATATGGGAGCAAAGACACAGGAGACAACGTCACGCAGGTGGTCAGACAGCAATGCATCGACTCCGGATGAGACCCCGGATCAGCGTCGCCCAGCTGATAACATGCCCTACGGAGGGTGCAGGAGGGGACACACGAGGAATCTCAGCACATCCTGTCACAGGACGGTGAGAGAGGGAGCATCACAGGACCCGCTCCATGGAAGCAAACCCCCAAACTGGACAGACTGCCTCTGATAAGAGAGGTCGACTACTAGAGCATGGACTTGAGGATATGGGGAGGGGGAAGGGTAAGCTGTGACGATGTGAGAGAGTGGCAGGGACATATACACACTACCAAATGTAAATTAGATAGCTAGTGGGAAGCTACCGCATAGCACAGGGAGATCACCTCTGTGCTTTGTGACCACCTAGAGGGGTGGGATAGGGAGGGTGGGAGGGAGGGTGACAAAAGAGGGAAGAGATATGGGAACATATGTATATGTATAACTGATTCACTTTGTTGTAAAGGAGAAACTAACCCACTATTGTAAAACAGTTATACTCAAATAAAGATGTTAAAAAAAAAAAAAAAAAGAGATACACACTGGAAATAAATAAAGAAACATCAACTGATTCAATAAAAAAAAAAAAAAAAGAGAGGTCGGGGAAGAAGGGCAAACGAGGTCTTTTCCCCACATGACGTAAAGGCCAGACCTGCAGTGATGATGCAGATTAAACCCACGGCAAACACGTGGACACACACCACGCACCTCAGGAAAGTAAGACACAACACCTGAATAGACATTTTTCCAAAGAAGACATACAGGCAGCCAGTAGGCACATGATCAACGCTCAACAGTGCTAATCATCAGGGAAATGCAAATCAAAACCACAGTGAGGTATCACCTCGCACCAGTCAGAAGGGCCGTCATCAAAAAGGCAAGTAATAACAAGTACTGCCGAGGATGTAAAGAAAAGGGAACCTTTGTGCACTGTTGGTGGGAATGTAAATTGGTGCAGCCCCTATGGAGAACAGTATGGAGGCCCCTCAAAAAATTAAGCATAAAACTACCATAGGATCCAGCAATTCCACTCTTGGGTATATACCCAAAGAAAACAAAAACACTAATTTGAAAAAGACATATGCATTCCCATGTTCATAGCAGCACCATTTACAGTAGTCGAGACGTGGAAGCAACCTAAGTGTCCATCAACAGATGAATGGATAAAGAAGATGTGACATACATATACAGTGGAATAGTACTCAGCCATAAAAAAGGAATATTTGCCATTTGTACCAACATGAATGGACTTGAAGGGTATTAAGCTAAATGAAATAAATTAGACAGAGAAAGACACATACCGTATGCTATCACTTATATGTGGAAACTAAAATATACAACAAACTAGTGAATATAACGAGAAAGAAACAGATTCAGATATAGAGAACAAACTAGTGGTTCCCAGTGAGGAGAGGGAAGGGGAGAGGGGATTAAGAGGTACAAACTGCTACGTACAAAATAAATAAGCTACAAGGATATACTGTACAGCATAGGGAATATAGCCAACATTTCATAATAACTTTTTTTTTTTTGGCTGTGTTGGGTCTCTGTTGCTGCACTCAGCCTTTCTCTAGTTGTGGCGAGTGGGGGCTACTCTTTGTTGAGGTGCACAGGCTTCTCATTGCGGTGGCTTCTCTTGTTGCAGAGCACGGGCTCTAGGCACACGGGTTTCAGTAGTTGTGGCACGCGGGCTCAGTACTTGTGGCTCGTGGGCTCAGTAGTTGAGGCATATGGGTTTAGTTGCCCTGTGGCATGTGGGATCTTCTCGGACCATGTCTGAACCCGTGTCCCCTGCATTGGCAGGCAGATTCTTAACCACTGTGCCCCCAGGGAAGCCCTCATAATAACTCTGAATGGAGTGTAATCTATAAAAGTATTGAATCACTATGTTGCACACCTGAAACAAATATAACATTGTAAATCGACTATACTTCATTTTTTTTTTTTTTTAACTCCATCAGCACTGTAACTGAAGCTCCTGGAGAAAACCCCAAAATAAAACACATCACCAAATTCATGGATGCACCCAGTCTCCAAGAGGATGGCCTTCCTGGGAGGGTCTCTTCCTGGTACCTGTGGAGGCGAGCGTGGGTTTTATGCTTGTCCACCAGGATGAGTACTGGAAATCACTGTTCATCAGATCAGCGCTCTCAAGGTGGGACCACACAGCCTGGGGTGGGGTTGGGGTAGGATCCACGAGGTCCAAGCTATTCTCATAATCGTACGGAAATGCTTCTGCCCTGTTCACTGTGTTGATGTTTACACTGATGGCGCAGAAGTTACCCTGGGGAAAACTGCTTCTCAGCCTGAATCAAGGTCGTGGCCCCAAGTGTATTGGCCGCCATCGTATCCTTCACCCCCGGCACTACTGCAGCAAAAACAGTGCCACTTTCAATTTAAAATGTCCTTGATGGAGCAGTGAAGATGATTAATTTTGTTGTTTTTGACTTTTGGGTACATAGATTTTTTTTTTTCCCCCCAACAAGGTGGAAAAAACTTTTTTTCACTGAACTAGAGTCGAAGTACAAAGTTGTGTTAGGTTCAGGTGTGCAGCAAAGCGATTCAGCTAGATAGATAGATACACTGTTTCAGATTCTTTTCCCTTATAGATTATTACAAAATACTGAGTAGAGTTCCCTGTGCTCTACAGTAGGTCCTTGTTGTTTATCTATTTTATATACAGTCGTGCGTCTCTGCTAATCTCAAACTCCTAATTTAACCCTCCCCACCGCCTTTCCCCTTTGGTAACCGTAAGTTTGTTTTCTATGTCTGTGGGTCAATTTCTGTCTTGTGTTTAAGTTCATGTGTATCATTTTTTAAATTTTCCACATACAACTAATGTCATATATTAATCTTTCCCTGTCTAGCTGACTTCACTTAGTCTGACCATCTCAAGGTCCATCCATGCTGCTGCAAACGGCATGATCTCCTTCTTGTTTATGGCTGAGTCGTATTCCATCGTATAGAGTATATATATTTTTAACATCCTGTGTGACAGGAAGGGAAGTGTACACAAAGCACGCCTACCCTGCGCTGAAGCGTGACGGCTCACTGCCATGGTAAGTGAGGTGAGCTGCCTCTCCGAACGCCAGTTTTGCTTCAAAGAACAACTGATAGAGTAACTAGGGCTATTCCACGTGGGGGATTTGGCAGACAGTTTCTTGAAAATGAAGCGAGCGCTTCACTTTAAGGAAAACAAACGACAGTATTTACTGCCAAGGACAAAATTTGAGCTTTGACAAGAAAATTGGAATTGTGGAAAACTTCTATCTGCTATCGTGAGCTTGCAAGTTTCCCAATACATAAAGCCTTCTCTGATGAGATTAGCGGTTATACCAACAAATGTGATTTGGGGGGATACTGTATAATTTAACGCGTCCGCTTTGAGAAGACCTCCATAATTCTGTGAACGCACCTTTTTCCAAAGGACCAATGAGCAAATGGTCCACTTCAAATACTAACCTAGAACAACTGATTTTAATTTAACAGAGTAAGAAAATTTTGTTGATAATGACCCCAGATGCCATATGGTGATTCGCCATTATGAAATGACCCCTTGTTGGTTTGGGGGAAAAATATCAAAGAAAACCCACAGTTGTCTGGAAAAGCTATTAAAACAGTTCTCCATTTTCCAGAGACATGTCTCCGTGAGGCTGGATGTTCCTCGAGGAAAACAACGTATTGCAACAGACTGAATGCAGGGTCGACAGGAGAACTCAGCTGTCTTCCTCTGAAGCACACACATTTGCAAAAACATAAGACACTTACAAAAATGTAAGACAATGCCACTTTCCTTCCTGAGTTTGTTTGCTTGTTTTGCTTTCACCGAAAACATGCCATTTACGCTAACATAGCATGTGCGTGTGCGTGTCTGTGTGTGTCTGTGTGTGTGCGTGCGTGCGCTGTGATATCAGACCGTGTGCACCAGCCTCCAAAGACTGTACCCTCCTAGGAGACCCACCCAGAGACACATTTTCCTTCCACACTGTCACTTACATCCCTTCAAAATAAGGACAGGAAGACCCGGGCTCTGTTGCAAGATTAACCTGCAAGCTAACCCTCTGGACAATCTCCTTTTGAACCCAGGAGTGAGGACCCTCTGCTGTAGCCAAAGGGAGGCTGTTGAGTCACAGCAGAAGGGGTTTGTGAAAGAAACGAGAACCAATCATCGACTTCACGCCCCTCGTGTGGGCGGAATTATCCTCCCCAGCCGCCTTCTCTGCCTGTGAACGTGACACGTGCTATGACCCCCTTTCTCCACGACACATCACAGCCACCTCCAATGACGCACGTGCCACACACACGTGTGACTGTCGCGTGGATCTCCATTGCTATTTCTCGACACCAAGTCAAGGACTCCAGACCAGTAACACAGAATCTGGTGTTTCCCCCTACCTGGCCATCTCCCTCCTCCAGAGGTCTTCTGGTACTTCCAGAATATTCTGAGGCCCTCCAGGGAGCCCTACGTTTATAGAACACCATCCCCAACAACCACAGAACCCCTCTGCCTGCGGTGAAGGCCACACAAAATAACCCAACGCGCTACAAATGAAACCGTGCGCGCAGGCTGGCTCACGGGGACGGCGGCCCCGGGAAGCACAGCACTTTCCAGGCGCACAAATCTTGGCCACCTCCCGCCCTGGGCGGCGGGCTCTCTGTGGCCTCCCCCCTTGAACGCACAGAGGGGTGCTGCAAGTCGGGCCAGGGGTCCTTCTGCAGAGCCGGGAGCTCCAGGGTGCAGATAAGGGAGGAACCGTGCTGGGCGGGAGGCTCTTTGGTGGACGTGAGAGGCTCACGGGGGCAGATGACGGGACCGTGTCTGTCCGGAAGAGACACACTAAGTCCACGCTTCCTCGTGAAGCCCAGGTGTCTCTGCCCACTCCTGCCCTGCCCCACCCCATGGGTCACGGGGAGGGGCGCCCCGGTCCATCACCTCGGCCAGGAGCTCCACGAAAGCGGGGACCACGTGGCTGCCCTGCACAGGGCAGGTGTGGCTTGAGGGCCGAGAAAGCCTTTCCTCTCCATGTACGACACAGACCCACCCAATGGGCGCTATGACCTTCTCCTTCACTCCCGGTGCATTTCTCACGAACGAAAGGTGCTCGGAGCTGCCCCAGTGATCACAGCCACCGGCAGGCCTCATGGCTGGACACGCCGAACCCGTCCATCTATCCGGCATCATCGTTAAAGATTCCAGATTCCACGGGGCAACTCCCCTTGACACAGCCACTACTTGTTGGGTTTGGAAGAGTGTCAACGATGTTCCACAACTATGTGAAAGAGCCATGAAAATACTCCTCCCTTTTTCCAACTACATGCTTGGGTGAGGCTGGACTTTCTTAAACAGAAAGAAATACTGTAAGAGGAGGAATGCAGAAGCAGATGGGGAAAAGCCCAGCTGGGACGCCACATACTGGAGACACGGCCTCTGGCTTCTATGTCTAGACAGAAGGTTCTAAAGGTCTAACGTTTTTGCCAACGTCTTACAGTTTTGCCAACGTCTTAGAGTTTTGCCAACGTTTTACAGTTTTGCCAACGTCTTACAGTTTTGCCAACGTCTTACAATTTTGCAAACGTCTTACAATTTTGCAAACGTCTTACAATTTTGCAAACGTCTTACAGTTTTGCAAACGTCTTACAGTTTTGCAAACGTCTTACAGTTTTGCCAACGTCTTACAATTTTGCCAACGTCTTCAGTTTTGCCAAGGTATGGTTTAAGAGGAAGACAGCCCAATTCTCCTATCGACTTCTACGTTCCATCTGTTGCCATGTTTTTTTCTGTTGAAGAAAATCCAACCTCACGCAGGTATGTCACTGGAAAGCAGTGTTTTCATAGCTTTTCCAGACGACTGTGGATTATCTTTGATAGTATCCCCCCAAACCAACAAGGGGTCTTTTCATAATGGCTATTTGCAGTACGGCACCTGGAATCATCAATAGAATGATGACTCTTACTCTCTCAAATCTGGACTGACTGGTACAGTTAGTGTGCAGAATGGATCACTTGCCCACGTACGAAGAAAGAAACAGAAACGGCATCCCAGAGGGAAAAGCAGTAGACCTTACAGGAGACCACACGGGGCCAATATGCCAGATTCTGTCTTATATTGTTTGGGATGCCACATTCCTTGGACATTTACTTCCTTCATCCTAAGGGCTGGTCCCCATTACACATCCGGGATAGGCAACCTTCCATCCTCCACACCTTAGGGAACTCTGAGGGCTACGAAGCTCTGAGGATGGACCCAGGAGTTCCCCAAACTGGGTGAAAATGGACAAAACCCAACACGCATGATCCTTAACCCAACGTGGTTCAAGGAATCATGAGCTCCCAGGACTGTAGACCATTCCAAGGGGTCAGGCCTGAGGCGGGAAGCAGGTGGACTCTGGTGCTCTGGGAAGAGTTGTGACCCCACCACCCACACCTGAGATGAGGGCTGGGGTCCCGTGACAGCCCTCCCCTCCCCCAGCATACACCCTGCACCAGCCTTGTTAATACAGACCGCATTCTACCCCCTCAGAACCTGCAGGGGCATCTATTGCTGTTGCTGACCACAGAGCAGAAAGTATCAGTTCTGAAACATGGTTAAGATAATGCTCTAATCAACATAGTGAAAATGACTGTATTACCCAAAGCAATCTACAGATTCAATGCAATCCCTATCAAATTACCACTGGCATTTTTTACAGAACTGGAACAAAGAATTTCACAATTTGTATGGAAACACAAAAGACCCCGAATAGCCAAAGCAATCTTGAGAACGAAAAATGGAGCTGGAGGAATCAGGTTCCCTGACTTCAGACTATACTACAAGGCTACAGTAATCAAGACAGTATGGTACTGGCACAAAAACAGAAATATAGATCACTGGAACAGCATAGAAAGCCCAGAGATAAACCCACACACATATGGTCACCTTATCTTTGATAAAGGAGGGAAGGAAACACAGTGGAGAAAAGACAGCCTCTTCAATAAGTGGTGCTGGGAAAACTGGACAGCTACCTGTAGAAGTATGAAATTAGAACACTCCCCACTCCCTAACACCACACACAAAAATAAGCTCAAAATGGGTTAAAGACCTAAATGTAAGGCCAGACACTATCAAACTATTAGAGGAAAACATAGGCAGAACACTCTATGACATAAATCACAGCAAGATCCTGTTTGACCCATCTCCTAGAGAAATGGAAATAAAAACAAAAATAAACAAATGGGATCTATTGAAACTTAAAAGCTTTTGCACAGCAAAGGATACCATGAAGAAGACCAAAAGACAACCCTCAGAATGGGAGAAAATATTTGCAAATGAAGCAACTGACAAAGGATTAATCTCCAAAATTTATAAGCAACTCATGCAGCTCAATAACAAAAAAACAAACAACCCAATCCAAAAATGGGCAGAAGAACTAAATAGACATTTCTCCAAAGAAGATATACAGATTGCCAACAAACACATGAAAGAATGCTCAACATCATTAATCATTAGAGAAACGCAAATCAAAACTACAGTGAGATATCACCTCACACCGACCAGATCGGCCATCATCAAAAACTCTAGAAACAATAAATGCTGGAGAGGGTGTGGAGAAAAGGGAACCCTCTTGCACTGCTGGTGGGAATGTAAATTGATACAGCAGCTATGGAGAACAGTATGGAGGTTCCTTAAAAAACTACAAATAGAACTACCATATGACCCCACAATCCCACTACTGGGCATATACCCCGAGAAAACCATAATTCAAAAAGTCACGTACCAAAATGTTCACTGCAGCTCTGTTCACGACAGCCAGGACATGGAAGCAACCTAAGTGTCCATGGACAGATGAATGGATAAGGAAGATGTGGCACATATATACAATGGAATATTACTCAGCCATAAAAAGAAATGAAACTGAGTTATTTGTAATGAGGTGGATAGACCTGGAATCTGTCATACAGAGTGAAGTAAGTCAGAAGGACAAAAACAAATACCGTATGCTAACACATATATATGGAATCTAAAAAAAAAAAATGTCATGAAGAGATTAGTAGTAGGATGGGAATAAAACACAGACCTACTAGAGCATGGACTTGAGGATATGGGGAGGGGGAAGGGTAAGCGGTGACAAAGTGATAGAGTGGCAGGGACATATACACACTATCAAATGTAAATTAGATAGCTAGTGGGAAGCTGCCGCATGGCACAGGGAGATCACCTCTGTGCTTTGTGACCACCTAGAGGGGTGGGATAGGGAGGGTGGAAGGGAGGGTGACACAAGAGGGAAGAGTTATGGGAACATATGTATATGTATAACTGATTCACTTTGTTGTAAAGGAGAAACTAACACACTATTGTAAAACAGTTATACTCAAATAAAGATGTTAAAAAAAAAAGAAAAGATAATGCTCTACAATTGCACTTCCGCATCCCACGAGGAGATTACCGTTACTATCAACATAGGACGGGGCTGTGGGGCTTAAGCAAGAGATCCCAGGGGTCTCTCTCTGCCTGCCTCCTGGGTCGTTTTTACATCTGATGTTCTCCATCCTTTATACCACCTGGCAAAGTGCAGAGAGACGCAAAGTAAAACTCAGCCCCCAAAGAGCTGACTCTGGAGGTTTGGTGAAGAGGCCCATGACCCACTTCTCGTCCAAATGGGGCCATTTCACAAACACCCGGACTCTGCCCGGGCTTTGGATAAAGGCAACCCAGGAGGGAAGGGCAGGGCTCACCTCGGCGATAGCCAGAAACTGCTGACACCAAGATCGCAGTTTTCACAGCACAACTTTCTTCATCAGAGAAAGAGATGCTATTTCCTTAGGTAATTAGTGTTAAATTGAAGCATCATCTGGGAATTGAAAATAAGAACAGTAAAAAGACATCCTTCTCTTCTAGAATGTGAATAAATAGAAGATGAAGACCCATTAAGCCATGCAGAACAATGTCTGAAATTTCTCCTATTGACCTACAGTATCTAGTGATTTTTTTTCCACGTAATAACAAAATAAATGGAGAGGGATATGCAGGGGCACAATGGTATCTGAAACGTTTCATTTCTCACACACACACACACGATCTAAAACTAATTTAGCAAAATGTGGACATTTGATAAAACTACATGTCAGGTACACAGCTATTCTTTACATTCTATCTTATGCATGCAATATTTTATAAGAAGAAATTTTAAAGGCACATTGGAATTCAAATCGTTGCTACAAAAAGATGATGCTAATTTGTGGTGATCAAACGCTGGCACGGATTTACAGGCAGACCTTGTTTTACTGTGCTTCGAAGATGCTGTATTTCTTACAAATTGAAGGTTTCGGGCAACTCTGCATCGAGCAGGGCGTCTATCAGAGCTATTTTTCCTAAAGCACTTGCTCACTCCGTGTCTCTGTGTCACATTTTGGTCATTCTTACAATATTTCAAACTTTTTCATTACGATTTGATTTGTGACGGTGTCTATGATCTTTCATGTTACTACTATGACTTGCTAAAGGCTCAGAGGGTGGTGACCATTTTTTTTTAGCAATGAAGTATTTTTAATTAATTAACGAACACTGTTGTGACATAATGCCGTTACACACTTAATAGACTACAGTCTGGTGTAAACATAACTCTTACGTGAACTGGGAAACCAAAAAACGTGTGTGACTCGATGTATCACGATATCTGCTTTATCACGGTGGTCTGGAACCAAACCCGCATCATTACCAAGGTCTGCCTTCACGCTTTAAGAATAATTTGAGAGGTCACACAGCGAAAGACAGATACAATATGATGTCACGTATACGTGGAACCTAAAACGTGACACAAATGAACTTATCTGTGAAACAGAAACAGACACAGAGAACAGACTAGTGGTTGCCAAGGGGGAGGGGAGCAGGGGAGGGATGGAGTGTAAGTCTGGGGTCAGCACATGCGTACTTTTATGTACAGAACGGATCCACAGCAAGGCCCTACTGCACAGCACAGGGAACTCTATTCAATTTCCTGCGATAAAGCTTCGCGGAGAAGGATATAAAGAAGAACGTATGCATAACTGAATCACGTTGCTGCACAGCAGAAATCAGCACTGCAAATCAACTCTACTTCAATAAAATAAATTTTTAAAAATAATAATTTGAAACGCACGTTGCCTTCTGTGTAAACTAAAATCCCGTGAAAGCTCTCCCCTTTTCCCTGGGTCTAATCTCCTTCCGTTGAGACAAACCCACTACCCTCTTGGAGAGACTTCAGGAATCGCCTGAGTGGGAAACGGTTCCTTTTCCAAGGGGCTTATCAGAGTCTGTGCCGGCTGCTCATAAACTCGCCAACATTCTATCGGAAGATACCGAGGTTCAACTGGCGTTGAACGAATAAAATGAATTTTGTCTGAGGGTGAGAGATGTCTCTGTCAGCAGAGGGTGGTGGGCTCGTGTCAGAAACTTATACGAAACTGGCAAAGAAAAAAAAAAAAAAAACAAGAAATGAGCAAAGGAACTGCCCTTCTGAAGAACTTAATCTGGTTTCATTTCATTTTTATACAAATATCAATTTTCGTTCAAAATTTTTAGTAAAATTTCACCTTCAATTTCTTTAAAAACACCAATATCTGAGAACTGCAATAAATCGAGGTCTGCCTGTAATTTCCCGTGGGCACCTGAGCAAAACACAGATGATCCCTTTCACTTCGCAGCAGTGGTTTGAATTTCTGCTCCTAGACAGTTGATTCCTCTGGCTCAGTGGTTCTCCCCCTGCTTACAACACGATTACATCCTGAAGGACATCGGAAGAAGACGCAAGGGCAGGCGGCAGGGAATGCTGCTCTCCACGGTCCCAAAGGGCTGGGAGAAGACGACACACGGCCCCTCTGCCTTGGGCTTCTCCAAGTTCCCAGACTACAACGTCTAAGACCTTACACGTGGGAGCATACTCCACGGACATCTTTACACTTTCCTGGAGTCTTGCTCTCGTCAGCGTGGGCAGCTGTCAGAGATCACCCCAGACTGCACACTGGAAAAACAGACATTTGTCTCTTCAAGGTCCTGGACGCCGGAGTCTGAGATCGCGGCGTGGGCACATTGGTTCCTGGCGAGGCTCTCTTCCTGGCTTACAGAGGGTCACCTTCTCGCCGTGTCCTCACGTGGTGGGGAGAGAGCTCTGGTCTCTTCCTCTTCCTAAAAGGACACTAACCCCATCAGGGGGACCCTAGCCCCCTCCCAAAGGCCCCGTCTCCTCGTAGTACCCCATTGGGGGTCACAGCTTCTACCTATGAATGCTGGGGAGACACACATCCAGCCCATAGCACCTTGCGCTTCTGGAAAACTAAAGGCAGACCCCCCATTCCTTCCGTGTTCCCGGAAACGCTGTACTTCGAAGAACCTCTGTCCCCGTATCACTCGGCCAAGACTCACAGGCGGCCCCCGTTTACCCGGAACAAGGCCACACCCAGACCCTGCAGGTCCCCGCCTCGGCCTCCCCAGCGATGAGCTGCAGCGTGTGCATGCGCTGACCCATCTGGACAAAACGCCTGCCGTCCGGACGAGGCGCCGCGTTCATCCAGCTTCTGTCCTTCCCCCGAGGGCCTCTGGACTTGTGACCCGGCGTCGGAAGGCGGGACAACCCCTCCAGAAGGCAGCTGGCTAGACGGAAACGCACCCGTGGCTCCAACACGTCAACGACGGCACCTGAATCTTCCCACGCCTGGCTCTTTCTGGGTTCGCATGTATAAAGGAAAGTCCTCCCTGCTACATCTCATGGCTGGGCCGCACCCCCGAGGACAGCAGCCCTCCTTCCTCCTATCGCAATAGGTGGTTTCCAGAGCCCTTCAAGCTCTAACACCCTCACCTTACAAGCAGGAAAGGCTTCGTATCCGAAGCACGACCGCTTTAAAGAACGGCTGTCCAATTAGGCTGTGGCCGGACTGAGCCTCCATGGAGTTATACACCATCAGGGCAGCAAGGAGGGGATGAGGCTGGATCTCAAGAGGAGGGCTCGGGTGCCAGCTGGCCATCGCGACGTGATGCCTTGAGGGGCTCCTGGGCGCCCGGCGCGGTGGGCGTGGGGCGCCCGTGCAGAGCCCTCGGGCCACGGGAGGACACAGGCTGCGGGACCGCAGACCAGGCACCGCACCCCGGCGGGAACGGGCTACAGAGGAAGCAGGAGCACGAAGGCACGGCCCGTCGTGCACAGACCCGGCCAACGGCACCTGGACCTCAGCAGGTTTCCATCCGGTGTATTACCAGGCAGAACGAGCCGGAGGGAGAGGCGGGCAGTGAGTGAGGAAGAGAAGGAGCCTCTGCGTCTGCACACCCGCCCTGCGCGCGCGCCCAGCCCAGCCCCGGCGACGAGCCAGGCGATGCGCGCTCTCCAGGCGGCAATCGGCTCCCGCATACCGACACCTGGTCGCCTCTGAAAATAAACAGAGCGCCCCAGAAACGCACCACGCCACCTGCATATTCTCCGAAGATGCCGAGCCCAACGAGGCTGGCTGGCTGTGTGGCCGTGGCGCGTCTGAGCCAGTTTCAAAGGGGACCCGGCGAGGGCATGAAGCACCACGTCCGGGTGGGGAGCGACCTCCCCACCCTTGGCGAGCCCTCTGACCTCCGGCAGGGGGGAACCCACACAGCACAGAGAACACGCCTGAAAGCAGGAAGTTAAGGTGCCCCGGGCACACGATGGTTCTAAGACGCATTGCTTTGCTTCCAGTTTGGGGGACCGCGTGGGGAAAATCATGAAAAGCGATTTCGACTGCAGAGAGGCTGGCATTTTCCATAATCATCTCCTGCTTCTCTCTACCCATGTGTATTTGTCTGGAAAAGCCCACGTGTGTCCCTACTTTCTTTCCCCCACAGGGACAGTCCTTAGCCATCGTGCGATCTTGGTTTGTCTGTTTGATTTTCGGTTTGTTATTTCGTCTCTGTCTGGGAAGCACACAGCTCAGTGGGTTTTCAAAGAATCCACGGGATTCCTCGGGCAAAGAAGTTGCCTCACAGTGATTTTTTTTTTTTTTTTTAAACTAAGCTGCCCGTGGCCACCATCGTTGTCACAACGCGTTCACCCAAACGCAAATAAAAAGGGCAATCTTCCTGGGGTCTTGTTTTTCTTGTAGAAGAAAGAGTCCCCCCTCCTTCCATGCAGCTGCCTCCAATTCAGATGGCAAGATGGACTCAGGCAACTATGTGACTCTTTTCTTACTTAAGTCTAGATTCTATCTAGCTGCAGGGGCTGAAGGCAGCAGGTATTGGAGGCATTAAAACTTGTAGGCTAAGAGAGTGAGTGAGTGAGTGAGTGAGTGAGTGAGTGAGTGAGTGAGTGAGTGTGAGTGAGTGTGAGTGTATGCTTTTGCCATAAACCAAAGTAAAAAAGGGAATTGTCCGCAGGAAGAACGCCAGCCAGCATGACCTGCAAGGCTGGTGTCTGTCATCTAAACAGGATGATGTGTTTATAACAAATATGGCGGCCACGGACAAAGGTCTCCAGACTCTTATCTGGAAATGTGGGGCGCGAGCCTAACCTTCAACCAGATTCTTGCCCAGGCGTAGGGGGTAGTGGGTTGAACTTTGGCCCCTTCGAAAGGATGAGTCCACTCAGGACAGGCACATGAGACCTTATTTGGAAATAGGGTCTTTGCAGAGGTAATGAGGTAAGATGAGGTCCTATGGGATTAGTGGGTGGACCTGCAATCCAATGACAGGTGTCCTCGTGAGAAGAAGTAAATCTGGACAGAGACACGGGGAGAAGGCAGAGTAAAAAGGAGGCAGAGATTGGAGGGATGTGTCAGCAAGACAAGAAACCCCAAGCATTGCTGGAGCGCCCAGAGGCTGAAGAGGCAGGAAGGGCCCTCCTCTAGAGCGTCCTCTAACGCCAGGCACCTTGATTTCAGACTTTGGGGCTCTAGAACCGAGAAAGAATAACTTGCGTTGTCTTAAGCCACCTAGTTGGAGGCATTTTGTTGCAGCTGCCCCGGAAGAGCAGGTCGTGACATGCAGGAGCCCGACGGCATCTCATCTCAGACCTCACAGGGGTGGAAGCAGCCCCGTTGAAAAGACAATGACGGTGTCGCTCGCGGGTGTTGAGACACCTGCCCGCCCAATGCCTTCCTGTCACTAAAAGGCAGGACCAGGAGTTGAACCTGACAAGCCCACACGCCCATCACAGCCTGTCGTCCTCTGGCTCACATCAACACCATGTACCATAGGGTTCTGGAACCTTTTGTAGCAACTTCAATTTAGAAGGCTAAAGCATACAACCTGAATGGAACCTGAGTGGACAGTGATGCGTGCATCTAATTTACGAATTACTGCGCCCCGATGTTCACAGCAGCACTATTCACAATAGCCGAGACGCGGAAGCAACCTAAGTGTCCATCGACAGAGGAACGGATAAAGAAGATGTGGCACATACATACAATGGAATATGACTCAGCCGTAAGAAAGAATGAAATAATGCCATTTGCAGCAACACGGAAGAACTTGGAGAATATTATGCTAAGTGATATAAGTCAGAGAAACAAATACTGTACGATCTAAAAAAAAATGTGGAATCTAAAAAGTACAACTAACTAGTGAATATAACAAAAAAGCAACAGACTCACAGAGAACAAACTAGTGGTTACCAGTTGAGGGAAGGAAGGGGCAGGGGAGAGATAGGGGGAGGGGATTAAGGGGTACAAACTACTATGTATAAAATAAATAAGATACAAGGATATATTGTACAACACGGGGAATACAGCCTATATTTTATAATAACTATGAACAGAGTATAACCTTTAAAAATTATGAATCACTATATTGCACACCTGAGACTTATATAATATTGTACATCAACTATACCTCAATATAAAAAAAAAAAGACTGAACGGTGACAGGCAACAATGTTGCGTGTGGCACTGCAACACGTCACAACAGGAAAGCAACAATGTTTTCTTAAGAGCCTGGGCAAGTGCAGAAAGGTGGTTACTTGCTCACAGTTGGATGGAGTTCTCTGGGGTCAAAGCCCCCGTTGTCTGCGGCCAGTGCCTAGCAAGACTCCCTGCGTCCATGTGAACCCCCGATTCCTCCCCACCCCACCTGAGTCCTAGAGCTTTGCTCTGGCTGCAAAGAGGATCCCTGACTGTCCCCAGACACAAGGCTGACGTGTCACATTCTGAGCAAGGGACTTCCCTATTGGCTCTTCATTAACTCGAGGTGAGGGTGGATTCTAGATACACGGGAGTCTCCATCATTTGAAAAAGCTTTAATTCCTCTCCCACGAATGGATGCCCTTCTGGGTGACTCATGGGTGACCCTTCGGAACCTCATCTCATAAGGAAATGGTGAGTCCTTTATGGATTCCAGACTTCCACCAGTTTTGACTTGTTTGTGGTTATAGAAAGTGACACCCAAGAACTTTGGGGCATGTGTCGCTGGTCTCCGCTACTTTCCAGAGTGTGGGGGGGGGGTGGGGGGGAGATGGGGGGAGAGGGGAGGTGAGGGGGGGAAGGGAGGCGAGGGGAGGGGGCAGAGGGGGGAAGAGGGGGAGAGGGGGGGAAGAGGGGGGGAAGAGGGGGGGAGAGGGGAGAGAGGGGGGAGAGGGGGGGAGAGGGGGGAGAGGGGGGGAGAGGGGGGAGAGGGGGGGAGAGGGGGGGAGAGGGGGGAGAGGGGGGGAGAGGGGGGAGAGGGGGGGAGAGGGGGGAGAGGGGGGGAGAGGGGGGGAGAGGGGGGAGGGGGGGGAGAGGGGGGGAGAGGGGGAGACGGGGGAGACGGGGGAGACGGGGGAGAGGGGGGGAGAGGGGGGGAGACGGGGGGAGAGGGGGGGAGAGGGGGGGAGAGGGGGGGAGAGGGGGGGAGAGGGGGGGAGAGGGGGGGAGAGGGGGGGAGAGGGGGGGAGAGGGGGGGAGAGGGGGGAGAGGGGGGAGAGGGGGGAGAGGGGGGGAGAGGGGGGGAGAGGGGGGGAGAGGGGGGGAGAGGGGGGGAGAGGGGGGGAGAGGGGGGAGAGGGGGGAGAGGGGGGAGAGGGGGGAGAGGGGGGAGAGGGGGGAGAGGGGGGAGAGGGGGGAGAGGGGGGAGAGGGAGTTTTCAAGCAAGAAGCATAGAGAAAACGCAATTGACTGTGTGCCTTCAAGTCTGGGGGACTCAGGAATGCTGAGACCCTTGCCGGGCGAGCTGTGTGTCCTCTGAAGGAACGACCTTCGTGTTGAAGCCTTCTGTGGCCAATGACTCCTAGTGCGGGCTGTGAAGTCCCCTTTGCGCTCCCTATGGGTTTCCCACGAGCTCCCTCCCAAGCAAGGATCCTGACGCACAAAATCTGGATCAAAGAAATGTATCTGGCAGCTGCATCCGACAACCTCATCCTGACTATTTTCAGATGTTGGAGGGGTTGATACCCACCGTCCTCCAGACCCACGCGGGCTCGGGGCATATGAATATTCCCAGTCCTGTTTGCAGGAAGACATCCCTGGAGGGAAGGAAGAAGAGTCTTTTTTACGCTGCAAGAACGTGGACGAACTTAAGAAAGGATACCCACTGGCACCTCACCAAGGACAGGCGGCTTAAATTCCCCCACGATACATACAGTTAAACAACGAGCCATCCCAGGGAAGATGCGTTTCCCATGCACTGCTGATGTTCTTACAAAGCAATTCAAGATCACAAATGACTGGTGGGGTGGGGGAGGGATGGAGTGGGAGTTTGGGGTCAGCAGATGCAAACTGGTACGTATAGGACGGATGCACAGCAAGGTACTGTAGAGCACAGGGAATTATATTCAATACCCTGTGAAAAACCATAGCGGAAAATATGAAAAAGTTGGTACACATATGTATAACTGAATCACTTTGCTGTACAGCAGAAATTAACACTTTAGAAATCAACGCTACTTCAATTTAAAAAAAAAAAATCAAGAATGAAGGTTCCCTTTTTCCAGCCCTAAGACTCCCAAACACATCCGCCCCTGGTCCCTTTGCTTTGGGGGCCTATTGCTCTCAAGCCGGGAGTGGACCCCGTCCACAGGCCCTGACAACCTCTCCACCAGTCCCGTATGCCTCCACCCTGTTTAAACCTCTTCACGGAGGATGTAAAACCCCAGCCCTGTCTGCGAGGAAGGTTCTGCAATTTATCCTTGTCCTGACCCTTTGGGCGCTCTGTCTGAGGCCTCTGAGATGCAGACAACGGTGTCTGATGATTTACCCGCTGCAAAAACCCATCAGATCACTGCCGCGATTGCCTGAGGACCCAGAAGGCACGGCACTGTGTACTGAGCTGCAAATACAGCGGAGAACAAAGCAGCTGCCCGGTCCCCACCTGCTCACACGCCAGGAATGAACACAGACCGGCCCTAAGTAAGATCAGTGAACAGAAGCCTTATTCGGAAATAGGGTCATCGCAGATGTGAGTCATTAAGCGCGGTCCTACGGAGAGAACAGGGGACGGAAATTAGGAGGTGCAAACCTCCAGGTTCAAAATGAATAAGTCCTGGGGCTGAAGCATACATAATTATTGACTATATTCCCCACGCTGTAACATCTTTGTATGGTGACAGACTGACTAAATCGTCGTGGCGATCCTTTTGAAACACAGAGAAATGTCGAATCACTAGGTTGTGTTAACAGGAACTTAATAGTGTCGTAGGGCAGTGATACTTCAAAACAAACAAAAACTCAGAAAAAGACGTCAGATTTGTGGTTACCAGAGGGGAGGGGAATTGGATGAACGTGGTCAAAAGGTACAAACTCCCAGGTATAAGATAAATAAGTACTAGGAATGTAATGTACAATATGATACATATAATGAATTCTACGTTAAACGTGAGAATTGCTGAGACAGTAAATCCGAAGCGTTCGCATCACAAGGGGAAAAAAATTTTCTTCTATTTCTTTTATTTTGCGTCTCTATGAGAGATGAACGTTGGCTGAATTTATCGTGGTCATCATTTCATGATGTATGTAAGTGAAATCACTATGCTGAACTCCTTACACGTATCTAGTGTTGGATGCCGATGATATCTCAGTAAAACTGGAAGAGCAAAAAAAAAAGGTGAGGGTCTCCTAGAGTAGGGCAGGGCTTAAATATGACGTGAGGGTGGGAGGCTGGGTGTTCTTCATAAGAAGAGGAGGAAAAAGAGACACAGAGACGCACAGAGAAAAGGTCATGTGAAGATAGAGGCAGAGATGCAGGTAACGCTCCTACAAGCCAAGATGGACCGAGGATTGCCTGCAGCCCCCAGGAGCTGGGAGAGGGGATGGGACAGCTTGTCCCCTGGAACCTCCAGAAGGAAGCAGCCCTGCCCACACCTTGGTCTTGGACGTCTGGTCTCCAGAATGGACAGATGACACGTTTCTGTTGTCTAAGCCCCCCAGCTGGTGGCACTTGGTGACGGCCGCCCCAGGACTGTCACCCAAGGAGAAAGGGGGAGCCGGTTTTTGGAAGCCCCCTGCTCTGTCCTCACTGCACCGGGAGCCTCAGGGATTCACCACCGTGTGGCTCTCCTGACGTGTGGACGTGTCACGGCAACTCCGTCCTGTGGTACCGGCTGCCTCGCCCCCGAGCTTCACGACCAGCTCGCCAGGGAAGAAAGAACGGACGAGGGGAAGGCGTCTCTCACCCCTGAGCAAGTATCCCAGAGGCCGTCAGCCCTTCCTTCCCACGTCACCAGTCTACGGACGCCCTTGACCTTCATAATCACTCCCGTGACACGTGGCTCTTTGGAGATTCCTGACAGCTAATTAGTCCAACACGGCAAAGAAACGAAGAGGGGATTAACCTGAGCCTGCCGACGCACAGACATAGAAAACAAACTGCTGGTTACCAAAGGGGGAAAAGAGGGAGGGGGGATACACTAGGAATTGGGGGTTAACAGACACACACTGCGATATATAAAACAGAGGGACTTCCGTGGTGGTCCAGTGGTTAAGACTCCGCCTTCCAATGCAGGAGATGCCTGTTGGATCCCTGGTCTGGGAACTAAGATCCCACATGCCCCGGGGCAGCTAAGCCCACAGTGAGAGAGAAGCCCGTGCACCCCAGCGAAAGATCCCACATGCTGCAACCAAGACCCGACACGGCCAAATAAATAAAGATTAAAAGTTTTACAAAGTAAAATAGGTAATCGACAGAGACCTACTGTAGAGCACAGGGAACTCTACCCAAAATAACCTATAAGGGAAAAGAATCTGAAAAACACTATGTGTGTGTGTGTGTATATACCTGACTCACTTTGCTGTACACCTGAAGCTAACACAGCATTGCAAATCAACTCTACGTCGGAAAAAATCTGTCATATGTCAATCCCAAACTCCCAATTTATCCCCCTCGCCCAGCTTTCCCTTTTGGTAACCATAAGTTTGTTTTCTATGCCTGAGTCTGTTTCTGTTTTGTAAATAAGTTCATTTGCATCTTTTTTTTTTTTTTTTTTAGATTCCGCATATACACACCACTGTATTTAACATACATAACCAACCAGGACCTACTGTAGAGCGCAGGGAACCCCGCTCAATATTCTGCAAAAACCTAAATGGGAAAAGAAAGTGAAAAAGAATAGATACGTGTATATGTATAACAGATTTCACTCTGCTGTACACCTGAAACTAACACAACATTGTAAGTCAACTTATACTTCAATATAAAATAAAAACTAAAAAATAATAATAAATACAGGGGAAACACGTAGAACAGTACCTGACACCTGGTAAAGAATAAATGTTAAGTTGCTGATATTAATTTTCTCTTTGGGAGAATTGGAAACAGGATAAATTTCAGAAGTAGGCAGAGTTTACAGGAAATTTTACAAGCAACTATTCAGACATGTGTTTGGGATTTTCCCATTCATTATTCATTTACTCAGCAAAGCATTTACTGAGTGCCTAGTCATTGTATATAACTATTCTGATTTATCTGAGGTTGTCATATAATCAGTATAACTTAATTCCATCAACGTATGATCCATACATTTCTATTGTTGCATCTAATTTAATTTCTTTAACAGTCTTAACTGAATCAAACAAACCATATAGTAAAAAGTTACGAAGAAAAGAAAAACCACAGTCCCAAGCTGCTTAGAAAGCCATCATCAGCAGGCCAACGACTGACCCAGGACGATGTGAAACCGCACCGCGGAAAACATTTTCCGTCAGTGGGAATTTATTTCCACGCATAACAATGAGCGATGCATGGGCTGGTGCTGGCGAGGCGCTAGCATGTGCTGTTTATTAGAACGAGCTCTGACCTTTCCGGTTACGCTGTCAAGGGCAGCCCCTGAAATCACCCCCATCAGTGAGCAGAAAACTCCAACACACACTCGCAAGAGCAAGAGAGAAAGCCCTCTCGGGCTGAATAAAAAGGAGGTCTGGCCGCCTCCACGCACTTCCTTAAATCAGCTTCCGCGAAGCCTTGATTACAATGCTAAAGAATCTGGAGGAATAGTTGCAGAAAAAAAGCAATTAGAGCAATTGTGAGGGTAATTCACCAACAAAGCACAAATGCGATGCCGTCCAGCGGCCAAGCCAGAATCCAAGACAAAGGGCTGTCTTTTCTCTTGGTCTTGAGATCGCGGGTGGATTTCCCTCTAAAGGACGGCACTGCCGGACTGCGGGCTCTCGGGACAGTGGCCAGAGTGTCGAATGGAGCCCCAGGACGTGGGAGAATTAGCCATAAATTCGGCGGGCACACGCGCGCACACACAGAGGGTGGGGTCTCCTCATCCCGTGCTGAATCTAAAACTGATGGTTCTGGAAAGATAACGAGGTGTTAGGTACAGGTTTCCCACGACCATTGGAACAAGTGACCACCAACCAGGCGCCTCTGACACGAGTCTCACGGGGCTTAGATCAAGGTGTGGGCAGGGCTGCTTCCTTCTGGGGAATCCAGGGGGACAAGCCATTCGTCCTCCCCTCCAGCATCCAGATATGCCCACATTCCCTGGCGGGCGGGCCCCTCCTTACCTGCAAATCCAGCCACCTGGATGGTTACAATGTATCACAACGTTTCCCTCTATCTTAAAAGATCCACTTCAAAGAGTCAACGTTTAAAAGTATTTTAAAATGTCAGCTACTCAATGAGTTTCTTGTCATCTCTTTTTCTTTTTGTTTTTTTATTTACATATATTTTTTGGCCACGCCCTGCAGATTGTGGGATTTTAGTTCCCCAACCGGGGGTTGAACCCAGGCCCACGGCAGTGAGAGCGCTAAGCCCTGGCCACTGGACCACCAGGGAATTCCCCCTTTTTTGTTTTAATACATCCATAAAATATGGTGGGATTTCTTCAGGCACCAAACCTCTTCAACATGTGAAATGATTATTTTCAACATAATTGTTGTGAGTAATTTCTAACAATTATTTAACACATATACTGGTGTGTTTCTATGATGCTTTGTCACTTGGAAATTTTTTTGAGAGGTGTTCCATTTATTTTTTTTAATCAAACAATAAAAAACCTTATGAATTAAATAAATGTCTTCATCTGTTCAGCTCTAAAACAAATTCGTACAAACTGGGAGGCTTATAAACAACAGACATTTATTTCTCATTCTTCTGGAGGCTAGTGCCTCTTCCTTTTCTTCAAAGGACGCTAATGCCATCAAGGGGGTCTCACCCTCTTGACCTCATCCAAACCTGCCCAAGGGCCCATCTCCTAACACATCCCACTGGGGGTCAGGGCTTCAGCATATGAATTGGCGGGGGCGGGAGAAGAGCAGGAAGTGCATTCTGTCCGTAACAGGTATGTCCTCATCTTGACCCAACTCCTAATCCAATGACAGTCTACAAAAGGTAGGCTCTTAACGAAGAGAGCAGGCAGGAAAATTCAAACAGCCCAATCCACAAAGCCAACTCCCGAGTTAAAATAACAATATCAACAGTATGGAGGTTCCTTAAAAAACTAAAAATAGAACTACCATATGACCCAGCAATCCCACTACTGGGCATACGCCCAGAGAAAACCGTAATTCAAAAAGACACATGTACCCCAACGTTCACTGCAGCACTATTTACAATAGCCAAGACATGGAAGCAACCCAAGTGTCCACCAACAGATGAAAGGATAAAGAAGATGCGGTACATGTATACAACGGAATATTACTCGGCCCTAAAAAAGAATGAAATAATACCATTTGCAGCCACATGGATGGACCTAGAGATGATCATACTGAGTGAAATAAGTCAGACAGAGAAAAATAAATACCATATGATATCACTTGTATGTAGAATCTAAAAAAAAAAAAAGGTACAAATGAACTTGTTTACAAAACAGAAACAGACTCACAGACATAGAAAACAAACTCGTGGTTACCAAAGGGGAAAAGGGGGGCTGGGGAAAAAATTGGGAGTTTGGGATTAGCAGATACACACTACTATATATATAATAGATAAACAAGGACCTACTGTGTAGCACAGGGAACTCTACTCAATACTCTGTAATGACCTATAGGGGAAAAGATTCTGAAAAAGAATATATATATGTATAACTGTATCACTTTGCTGTACCCCTGAAACTAACACAACATTGTAAATCAGCTATTCTTCAATTTAAAAAAGAAATAAGAGAAAATAAAATAAGGATCTCATCGCGAGAGCACAGCCTCGCAGGCACGAACGACCAAACCTCCATCACGTTCATCCTGACATCACCTTGCGTGGTTTTGTGCCCAGGCGGCTGTAGCCTACTGGGTTAAGGGAGATGCCAGAAGCGAATTCGGCACAGGTTAACCATTCTTGTTTGGGAAATTCATCAAGATACAGAGGCCACCCAACTGGCAGGACGGCTGCACGGATGTAGGCAGATTTGTGTCATGGGGGAAAATGAGTGAAAACCTAGCTTTCAAAACCACCTGCCACTGAGGAACCAAGATGAGCTACAGGTAAAAGCAGTCACCCCTGGCTGCCAAGAATGGGACATCGAGAATGTTGACATCTAGGGACCTCCCTGGCGGTCCAGCGGTGGAGACCTCGCCTTCTAACGCAGGGGGTACGGGTTCGATCCCTGGTCGGGGAGCTAAGACCCCACACGCCTCGCGGCCAGAAAACCAAAACGTGGAACAGAAGCAATGTTGTAACAAATTCAATAAAGACTTTAAAATTGGTCCACATCCAAAAAAATCTTGGAAAAAAGAAAAAGAAAGTATTGAAATCTCGGGCTCTCTTTCCGAGGCTCTGTCAGCACTTCAGATCTTAACAATGCCCACTGTTTACCTAAGGAACAGACCCACTTCATGCCAACATCTTCAATAGTAGTATTTATTGTGAAACCCACTGGCGTTAGATGCCAAGTAGGTAGCTAGTAGTACGCCCTTGTACGCGATTTTCTGAATATTTCAAATAATAAAAGTCAGGTGGTTACCCACCAAACGTAGGGGGAATCAATGAAAAGCCACAGGAAAACGCACGGGATTTGGAGAGCACAGTCTGACCCTGAGAGGTTTCCCAGTTACCTGGAAGCCTTATTGGTAAATCAGTGAATTGTGATAAACGCCATCAACTTACTCTTGCTCGGGTGCTTTTATGTAATGACCTAACTTGAGGTGATGATCTTGAACGTTCACAGTTGTGGGAGACAGGAGGGACGCACCTGGATGTTCTACCTGCGCCCAACCCGATTCAAGGTGTCCACTCATGGGCGGTTCCCAAGGTAATCTTGGGTGATCGTGCTATCCAGCCGGGGGAGCAGCACCCAACACCATGAAAAGGACCTGAAATTAGCGCACTAGCTCGTGGCTGTTCCCACGCACAGGATGTCAGCCCGTGTCCTCACTTTCAGACATTTAGAACATAAGGTGGTTCAGTGCCACACCCCGTAGTCACCAAACCACCCTGTGTTTTAACCATTCTCGGCCTCAAATGTCTGCTCAGGAAGCCTCACCGGAACCACTGTCTTCTTCCTTCAACGTCTCTGTACAGACCCGGCAAAGCTAAGTATCTGAAGCTCTCGAACAAAGCAACCTAAGTGTCCATCAACAGATGGACGGATAAAGAAGGTGTAGTACGTATATATATATATAATGGAATATTACTCGGCCATAAAAAAGAACGAAATTACGCCATCTGCAGCAACATGGATGGACCTAGAGATGATCGTACTAAGTGAACTAAGTCAGACAAAGACAAATATCATATATCACTTATGTGCGGAATCTAAAGAAAATGATACAAATGAACTTATTTACAAAACAGAAACAGACTCACAGATACAGAAAACGAACTTATGGTTACCAAAGGGGAAAGGTCTGTGGGGAGGGATAAACTGGGAGTTTGGGATTGACACATACACACTACTACCTTTAAAATAGATCAACAACAAGGACATACTGTATAGCACAGAGAACTCTGCTAAATGTTCTGTAATAACCTAAATGGGAAAACAATTTGAAAAATAGATACATGTATATGTAAAACTGAATCATTTTGTTGTACACCTGAAACCAACACAACATTATAAACCAAGTCTACTCCAATATGAAATTTTGAGAAACATGTTACAATAAAAAATATACCGAATAATCTCTCTTTGTCTCCATATTTGTATCTATAAATAGATATCTACTTATACTATGTATAGGTATATTTTATATACCTATTTATATTTAATAGATACCTATTTATTTTTAATAGATATCTATTATCTATAAATAGATCAAAGTAAAAGGATAAATACACAGATACATACACACACAGACTCACGCACACACACACTTTTATTAAAGTGAACTTCCAGGGACTTCTCTGGTGGTCCAATGTTTATGACTTCGCCTTTCAATGCAGGGAGTGCAGGTCCAATCCCTGTTCAGGGAGCTAAGATCCCACACGCCTCATGGCCAAAAAACATAAAGCAGAAGCAATATTGTAACAAATTCAATAGAGACTTAAACAAAAAAAAAATGGTCCACATCAAAAAAAATCTTAAAGTGAATTTCCAAATTTATCCTTTAGAACATCTAAAAGGAAAATGAATTCAGCAGTATTCAAATTAAGTGTGTAATTTACAAATATATACCATACCGTCTGAAGGATCTGAATATCTCAGATCACTGCCTGAGGCAGGGGGAGGGAAGTGAGGGAGTGAATTATTTGCCTCTACCTCTTCTTATAAATACACTAATGCCATCATGGGCCCCCACCTCCTGGACCTATTTCAGGCTTCTTAGAAAAACCTAAAACAATGGCTTTCCTTCATTGGTTGAAGCAGGGGAGCAAAGTTCCCTTACGTTTACGTATCCGCTGAGAGATATGGACTTTATTTCCCTCAACTTTCCATCAATGAACAGCACCCACAGCGTATGTAACTGGGGCGGGAATCCCCACCCCTTCACCCCCCACCACTTCCCTTTTCCATCTTCTCGTGTGTTGGTTACGAGGGTAGACCTCCAAGAGACCCGTCCACCCAGCGCCTCAGAACAGGACCTTATTTGGACAAAAGGCCTCTGCAGATGTGAGGAAGGGAAGGGTCTCAGGTGAGGTCCTCCTGGAGGAGGGTGGCCCTACATCCAGTGACAGGGTCCTTCTAAGACACAGGAGAGGAGAGACCCAGACACAGAGGAGAAGCCCCGGGAAGACAGAGGCAGAGACGGGAGGGAGGCGGCCCTGAGCCCAGGGACGCCTGGAGCCCCCAGAAGCTGGGAGAGGAGGGAAGGACCCTCCTCGGTCCTGGGACACCTTGACCTCAGACATCTGGTCTCCAGGACTGGAAGAGGATAAGCTCACGTTGTACGGCCCCTTGTGTGTAGTCAATTGTTTCAGCCTCTGGAAACTCATACACCCTGTAAGTAATGAAGTACGACGACCTCAGGCCTTCCTCCCTGTGTTTCTAAGAACATCTGCCTATTTCCACAAAAGGGGAACATACACACCACCAGAAACACATGCGTTTGGCTTTTACACGTGTTATTTGTCCCAGCCCCCCGAACTGCGGTGTTATGCCCAAGGGGGACTAAACTAGAGTCACGGGAAGCGTGATTAGGGCTCGGGAGAGCGGCCACGAGATGCTACAGCCAGCTCGGGCATGGACTCTCGTATTTGGGAGGCCACGACGAGCACCGTCAGTCCACTAGGTCAGGGTGAGCATTCGGGGGACAGTCTGACGCATGTGTCTTCAGCGCCTTCGGATCTGAGGAGCTCTGTCCCCCCCCCCCCACGGCCCAGGGTCAGCGCCCACCCCAGGCGAACGTTACCATGATGGAGAGGACAGTAAATAAAGCCCCCAGCCTTGGAGGCGGCTACCGAGGGAGGGGGAGCGGGTACCGGCGGATACGGCCAGCCGGCGGGAGGGCAGCCAGCCATGAAGCCACGGCACAAACACCCAAGCCGGGGGGCTCTCGCCAAAGGACGAGGAGTGATCCCAGGAAGGCAGCCCGGTCCGGCTTCGCCTGTCACTTCTGGGCCGTCTTAAGAGCCCTGCCAACTCACGGTGTAACCGAGCAGGACCCTACGGGGCCTCACGGGGTAGACACCCCTCCCCATGCCCTCCACCTGCCTCTCGTTGGTAGAAAAACTGTAGCCTCATCGGCCTTCCCCGAGCTCCGAAAACTAAATTTAATCAGAGAAGTGAGAAAATGCAGAGACAAGAGAAAACAGTCATGCAAGACAACATAAGAATAGTTTAGCCATTAAACAGAGTCAAGGACTTCCAGTTCCTCCCTGGGGGCTACGGATCATATTCTGAGCCGCGTACCTGGCGTTGCTTTGCAGAGACCGAAAGCCCCACCAGGTGGCAGAAGTTACCTGCAAGCCGCCCACCAGCACGGAGACCCCAGGTGGCTGCACTCAGAAGGCTGACGATGTGGGCTCCTGGTCCCACCAACCGAGCCCAAGAACGCCCACGAGCTGACCTCGCACCCGAAACCCTCTCCCCGAGCCTGGTTTGAACACCTTCCCCTGAGGGCCTTCGGGGAGGTCGGGCCTCTTGCGCACGACCCGCCCTTCTCTATACTTGGCCGCGCGAGGGGCGCCTTGCGGGCAGACGCGGCTCTTTCCTTCACCACAACCCGGGCTCGGGAGTCGGGCTTTGCCGAGCACAGGACTCGAGTTCCGTTTGGGAACGATTACCTGCAAGCGCCGCCCTCGACGCGGCCAGCGAACAGGCTTGGGTAGAGGCGCACCCTCTGAACCTCCCCGTGTGCCCCAGTGCGGCGCAGACCCTGCCCTCGGGGGACTTACGCAGGAGCCGTCACGCGGACGTGAAACACGCAACGCGGTACAGTCTCCTCCGTGTTAAGTGCATCTGCAGAGAAGGCCTGGGGTGACCGCATACGGTCTCGGAGAAACTGAGTAACGGAGAATCGCCTATTAGGCATTTGCCGGGTAACCCAGCCGGTGGGCCGAGGGGCTGATGGGAAATTTGAAGCGTGGACGAGAGGGGCGGTGCCTCGCTTCCGAGCCAGATTTTCACCAGATAATCAACCAGAACGGTGTTTCGGCGGGGGGAGGGTCAGGAAGGGCAGGTGGGCCCAATCTCTGGGAGAGTTTCACGCACGCGGCCGAAGGCCCCATCTAAGATTATGAAACAGGCACCAGGAGAGTGTTCGTTCTAGCTGCTCTGCTGGGAACATACACTCTCTGTCTTGGGAAGGTTTCAGGTTCCAAACAGGTACCTCTTGATTCGGCCTTGAAGTCGCTTTTTTACAACCTACAGGGTTTTCCAATTGAACTGTAGTTGCCGTACAGCCTATTAGTTTCAGGTGAACTTGATTCAGTATTTTTCTAGATCATTTCCAAAAACAGCACGAAGTGCAAAGTGAGCTAAAAACATCACAATTCCCCCTCAAACGGATACATCGACAGACGTACGGTGCCAGTACTTAGAAAAATGTACCTTCCTTTCCAGATGGGATTCAGCCTGGACTCCCCACCTTGCTTTGACGCTGGTCCAACTCGTTAAGAATTCAGCCCACTTCTCTCCCACGGCTGTCCGACCAAGGCCATGGGTGGCCACAGCCTGGGCTGGATGAAACAGACGGGGCACGGAACACAGATGGGCGGGTGCGTGCAGGAGTCCCTGGGGCCGTCACATCCCACCCAGCTCCACCACACGCACGTTTGGAAACAATTCGTGCAGACTGCTCTTGGCGTCTTAATGGTTTTCTTTTCCCCCGGCTGACCCTGTTTGAACTAGGGCGAGTGTAAGCCTCCCTTCCCTCCGTGAGGCTGAACGGGGTTGAACGTGCCTCTGTAGAAAGCACGTGGAAACCCAGCCCAGGCTGCACCCCTAAAGGCACCCGCATTCTTACCTTCGCATCCCACTGATGGAACAGGATCCCGGTCCACGGCGTCACGAAAAACGGCGCCAGCGTCCTGTCACCCCTCTTGGACACACGTCTCAGACCTCTCACCAGGCCGGTGGGGCTTGTGCTGGGCACTGACCGAGACGCAGTATCTTTAGGTGACTCAGCATGTGATAAGCGCCCCCAAGTCTTGTCACCGAGCAAAGGCTCACCGCCCGGCGTGCACAGAAGCCAACGCTATGGCACCAGCTTTCCCAGAAGACGAAGAGCTTTACCGTCAGGCCAAACCGCAGGACGCCGGGCTCTCAAACCTGCCTCCACGATTCAGAGTCTGGAGTGAACTTTCAAGGGGTTAAGGAGTTTCAAGCTTGGAAGCTGATTGGCTAGTCTCCAATCAGGCCATATAAGCTACTCCTGCAGCTGGAAGCCAGATTTTCCTTATTGAAGGAGTTCTCGCTTCGTAAAGGGCTCCAGTGGTAGCATTTCTAGTCGTTAAGTTCTGTAGACTGAATATTCTTGGTTCCGAGGTCACCCTAGAAACACGGGGTCCCGTCTTGAGCGTGTGCAGTGCTGTCTCTGTAAAATAACTCGAGCATTGATGAGTCAACGACCTATTAAATGAGGCGAAACCAGGTTAAGCTGGTGCTGTTTCAGTTTGATTAATCAACAGCCTATTTAAGGAGGCAAAGCCAGTTTAAGCTGGTCCAGGATTTCCGTGCTGCTGCAAACTGATTCCTGAAACCATGTCTGATGTGTCACGGGACATGCAAATAAACAGTCATCTTACTTTCTGCAACATGGTGCTTGAATATCAGCCATAGTGCACGTGCAAAGAAAACGGTTCTTTTTTTTTTTTTTTTTTTTTTTTGCGCTTACGCGGGCCTCTCACTGTTCTGGCCTCTCCCGTTGCAGAGCACGGGCTCTAGACGCGCAGGCGCAGTAGTTGTGGCTCACGGGCCCGGCTGCTCCACGGCACGTGGGACCTTCCCGGACCGGGGCACGAACCCGCGTCCCCTGCATCGGCAGGCAAACTCTCGACCACTGCGCCACCAGGGAAGCCCAAGAAAACGGTTCTTCTTTCCTTCTTCCAGAAATGAGACCAAGGCTCTCGTTAACCCAGAGAGATGATGACGAAATTGCAAACAATCTCAGTGTTCTCCCTGAGCGCCTCTCTGTGGGGCCAGCGATAGAATCATTGGAGGAACTTCTTAAAAACTACTGTTGACCTGATGTCTACCCAGGTCACTCTCAGAGGACGGGGCCCAGGAATGTGTGTTCTTATGGGGTGTCTGGACGGAACTGGACGCACAGCCGGGTTGAGGAAGCACTTGTAGATCAGGGAGGGCAGGAGATCTGGGTATCAAAGCCCACTCCCTTGCTCACCATCTGAGGAGCCCCCGAGTTCCCACGTTTGATAAGGCGGGATACTAACAGGGCCTTTCTCTCAACGTCTGCAGAGAATTAAGTGAGAAGACAGACCTGAAAGCCCCCGATACACTGCATCCTGCTAACAAACCAGAGCCCGCTCTGGAGATGGAAGGTCATCGGAGGATGATGGAGGGTAAGCATTTCGGAGCAGTGAGTCTAAACAGCCAACATCAAATGTCACGCACGGTGTGTCTGGGAGAGCAGTGCAGTGGCCCCCCCCCCCGGAGAACACAGAGAGACGGCAATGCCGCACTGGATGTCGTTCATTTAGTATCACGTTGCCCTGAACGCCTACACGGCCAGGCCACGCAGTCTGGTGAGCCACTGAGCGCATACAGGGCCGCCATCACACAGGAGCGCACGCCAGGCGGCTGAAACCAACAGGAAAGTGTCTTCTCTCAGTTCTGGAGACCAGACGTCTCCGATCAAGGTGCGGGTGGGGCTGGTTCCTTCCGGAGGCTCCAGGGGAGAATCCGTGGTAGGTTTCTCTCCACAATCTGGGGGCTGCCGGCCATCCTTGCTGGTCCTTGGCTTGTAGACACATCTCTCCAATCTCTGCTCCATCGTCACATGGCTTCTCCTCTCAGTGTCTCTCTCTGTGTCTTCTCTTCTTACAATGACACCGGTTATACTGGATTAAAAACCCACCCTCAGAACCTAAATGTCCATCCACAGAGGAATGGATAAAGAAGAGGTGGTGTGTGTGTGTGTGTGTGTGTGTGTGTGTGTGTACAAAAAGTTTATTAATTGCATTCTTTGGCAATAAATAAAATAACGGGAAGAATCCTGCCCTGGATCCATATTTTGCAATCACAACGTATGAAAACACTCAGTCTGCTACAAGGACCGTGGTGTTCTGTACTTGGCAGAAAAGACTCACCAAACTGAACCCATACCCTACAGGGTCAAGAGCCATCACCTTCAGATCATTTGCTTGGGGCCAAGACTGTGCCTGGCACGCCGATTCTGGCATTACAAACTGAGGGGCAGTCGCTTTCCTGCTGCATTTTGCATCTGACCTTTCCAGTCTCATTGTTAAGTGTTCAGACGATGGGATGGATTTTCAGATATCCTCGGGTCATCAAGTTTCATTCAACAAACATTTCCTGTGCCCTCATCCACTAAGACATTTCTAAAGAACATGCAACTTTGGCTTCCTCATTGGAAAATCCATCAAGCAGCCCGGCAGAAACTAATTAGGATGCATAGGGATGAGTGATTAACATGCTGATAACAGGCGTGAGCTTCTAGACAAGGGATTGTATCACAGACTTTTTTTTTTTTCCTGCTGCGTTGGGTCTTCGTTGCTGCGTGTGGACCTTCTTTAGTTGCAGCAAGCTGGGCTACTCTTCGTTGCGGTGCATGGGCTTCGCATTGTGGTGGCTTCTCTTGTTGCAGAACACAGGCTCTAGACACGCGGGCTTCAGTAGTTGTGGCGCACAGACTCAGTAGTTGTGACTCGTGGGCTCTAGAGCACAGGCTCAGTAGTTGTGACTCGCGGGCTTAGCTGCTCCGCGGCATGCGGGATCTTCCCGGACCAGGGCTCGAACCCATGTCCCCTGCATTGGCAGGCGGATTCTTGACCACTGTGCCCCCAGGGAAGTCCCAGTATATCAAGAACGTTTGAGAAGAGCTGCCTGTTCTCCTTGTTTGGTGCCTGCAGTAAATGCTGCACACTTTCCTTCACCACAACACGGTGTTAGTAGGTTAGCTTTATTGCGCATGGGCGAGTGGACCAAAGTTCGGTTCAGTAACAGGAGAATCGGGGTGCCCAATTCAGAGCATCTAAAAGCCACTAGAGTAGCAGACAAAGAGTGGGTCTGAATGATGGAGGGGCATAACAGGTGAAAGCAAAATTGGCATCAGTGTCTTTCCCCCGTGACACTATATGTTCCCTAGAAGTAGAGGGCCGAGTCATGAAACATCTTTGTTATGCCCAGGACAAGCCCCAGCTTTGCAGCTTCCCACAGGCAAAGGGAAGCAACCAAGATACCAAGCATGATGGGACTTCTGTAAAGGTCCAACCTGACGGGTCCACGATTAGGTTAAGAGCCTGGCTGTGCCAATTTGGAGGGGTGACAGGTGGCTGACACCTGCCCAGCTCCATGGACGAGTCAGCTTGATGGAGAAGTGTCACGATGCTTCTGGGATGGCCGACAGCATCGCCTTTGAGGGCAGAACGTGGACCAGGGGATGCACGAAGAGGTCCTATGGGCCCTCCCAGACTCAACGGGCTTAATTAAAATATTCAGAAACAACCCCTGCTCCCTAGAGAAGCATTCTTTGAGTTCCGTCAACCACAGTCTCTGTTTGGCTGAGCAAGGAAGCTGAATGCAGGCAGGACCCGAGAGTCTGCAGGTGTGAGGGAAGGCGGGTGGGGAGGAGTACGTCGGATGTGGCCGGCTTCCCTAGACTCCCAGGAGGAGGTGGCAGCAGGGGAAGAGACTCAGACGAAGGAGCCGCAGAATAGTCTGTGGACCATTAAGTAGAGCAAGGATGCTTCCGTGAAGAGCGGACCTCGTGAATTATCCGGAGAATGTGTCAGTCATTGCCTTTGCATGGTATCACGGCAGTCACATCCCGAATTAAAACATCAGTGAGGAGATGCGTGTACTAGAAATGTGGCTAACAGGTGTGGGCAAAGTTTCTTTCCCTGTCAAACACTTTCCATGAGGGGTGGGAGGGGACGTCTGGCAGGAGGTATTTGCTTATCAGAATTCACGTAATTCAGATTTGGACAAAATGGGACTCAGAAAAAAGCAAAAGACAAGAGCAACCATTCCCCCCTGAATCCCTCTGCAACCTTCTGATTGTTCTTTTCTGAACAGAATAAGGAGAACATTGATTTTCTCTGACTTACATTTCCTGGGGGGAAGTGTCCCGTCAGTGCCCACGTACCCAGCGCAAAAAATTATCTGGGATGCAATTGATTTCATTGAGAAAGAGCTTTCAGAGTAAGTCTTTTATATCATGAAAATTCCAGCCGTAAGAAGAATGGAGAGGTTAAGGTTACAACTGCAGTTCTAATATAAGAAAATTAAGAAGTAGTGGAGGAGTTTCTTTTTTTATGTTGTCCTGAAAGATGTATTTCAATCAACGCAAAGCATAGCCAGCTACCATGGTGACTAAGAATATGCCTGATAAATGCTCTATGCAAAAGCAAGGCTGAAAAGTGACAGAAGCGATATGAGATAAAATTTCTTACCAGCAACGTCCTTATTGAGGGACAAAGGTATCAATGAAATGAAGACGAACATGAATTAATTCACTTCTGGGAATATCAGAGGAAAAGACTATTCTCTCAGTTGAGTAAAAGCTGCAAAATTTCGGCTCAGGAGAGAAGATGCAAACATTAAGGAAATACCAGGTCCTAGGTCAAAGAGACGGCTCAAATGAGCTTCCCCTGACATTCCTTCTGACAATTATCTTAAATTAAATATGATACCATCCCAGGACACAGTGAATCCACAGAATTAATGAGTGTCTCCTGTAACACAGCGGAAGAAGGATATTGTGGAGGACAGACACAAATGACATGGTCAGTACCCCATTCACCGAGATCCCACAAAGTACAAGACGCTCTCCACACTGCATTCTCCTGGCCAGCACATTCCTATGTGCCCACGATGTGCCAGGGACCATGCAGAGGACTAGGAAATTGGTGACACGGTCACATAAACCACAGTACAACGTGTGAGGTCGGCAAGATGGAAGAGGCTAAGGGAGGAGGGCGTGGAGGCACCCGAGTTTAGGACACAGCTCCTTCAGGGTCTGCGGTGGAGGCTGAGAAGTGCAGGGCGAGCAGGTCAGGAGCAGGAGGAGAGAGCTCATGTTCAAGTCTAGAGCCAGTGGGAGGAAGCCTGGAGGGGCTCCACCTGTAGGGGCTGAAGCAGGTAAGGCCACGGCACGGGCAGTCCAGAAATGGGAGGCCAGCCAGGAGGATGGGCTACGGACCAGGTAGCGAACAGAAAAAGAGGCAGCAGCACAGAAAAAGAAATGAATGCTTTGGAGAGACGTTTAGGAGGTCGACGCAGTGCTCAGTTGCTGACTGGAGAAAGAGGACCGATAAGGGGCAAAACCCGTCAGGGAAACCCCGGCGTCTAGCCTCCAGCTGGGAGGCGGTGGCCCCACTGACCAAATCAGGGACAAGGAAGACGTCACGTGCAGTCCCGAACGTGCTGCGTGGGCAGAGAGGGCTAGCTGGCAGGAGTTTCAGAGAAAACTCTATCAGGGAGAAGCAGCACCGTGGATGTGCAGGCAATGCCCGGGAGAGGGGTGTTGTGTGAGATGCTAGGATGACACACAAAGGGGTCCGGCATGAAAGGGGCAGTAAAGAAAGAGGAAACTGCACAGGAGGGTAGGAAACCAGACAGAGCATCGTGCGAGGAAACGAAAATGAATCTTGTAACATAGCTGCTTTAAGGACAGTGCTGTACAGCGTTTATCATAGTTTTGCCAACTCACACAAGTGCGCTGTTATTTGATTCATCTTCCTCTCCAGCTATAATATAAACTCCATGCGAGCAAGAACCAAACTTATCTGATTATCTTCGAAAATAATTTATTTGTCAAGTGCCCGCTCAGCACCAGCAGTGGCTAAGGCTTGGGGATGTCCCCCGTGAACCAGCCAAACGCCTCTGGTGCTGGCTGGTGGCTGCTTCCAATGCTTTCAGAGATTTACGCTTCATTGTGGTTATGGGACAATCATGAGGTCATAACTGTCTCATAACAATTACGAGATGGAGGGAGGGATAAATTAGAAATTTGGGAGTAACACATACTATACATATAATAGATAAACCACAAGGACCTACTGTAGAGCACAGGGAACTATACTCAGTATCTTATAATAACCCATAATGGAAAAGAATCTGAAAAAGAATATATATACGTGTGTGTGTAGAGAGAGAGAAAACGGAATCACTTTGCTGTACCCCTGCAACTAACACAACATTGAAAATCAACGATACTTCAATTTAAAAACATAATAAATAAATTTATAAGAGAAGAAGAAAAAAGACTGTAGCATATGGGCCACAGTCCTTTCCCTGTGACCACAGCAGACATCACCAATCAATCACAGTCTCCCTTGCTGAAGCATCAGTCTCATCTCAGGGTGGCAGGCAGCCAGAACCAATCAACCAGCCTCAGGAGTGGAAACTCACTTGTTATCCATTCAGTTCATGCTTCAGGTGTAGACAGACCACCTGCCACCCTTCCAGCTGCTGCTACAAAATTAATTTCTTTAGAAGTTTATTAATGAATGGATAGTGAATGATCCTGAATGCTTTACTGTTATCTTCTGAGAGAAATATGGTTTTTTTTCTGTAAGGAAGTGAAGATGTAATTATGTCAGAGGGTATTTTTTAACCTGGGAGTCTGTTCAATAGCTAGAGCCAAGCTAAACATTCTGTATCTAGGTTAGTAAGCAAGCTGAGCTATAACTTTGCTTTGGAAATTGCACAGTTAGGAAGAAAAGCATATGTAACACATAAAGTAAGGTCGCTGGCCACGGCCCCTTTGAGTGCTACAGATCAAGAGCTGGGAAACGTTTCGCACAAAGGGCCAAGGAGTAAATACTTCTGGCTCTGTGGGCCATAAAGTCTCTGTTGCATTTCTTCACTCTGTTGACCTCAGGCAAACACAGCTACAGACAGTAAGTAAATGAATGGGTGTGTCTGTTTCAATAAAACTTTATTTGCCAAGAAAAGGCTGAGGGCCACATTTAGCTCAGGGTCTGAAGTGTGCAGATCCTTGATCTACATCATCCTTGGAGGTCTGGGAAAAGTACTTAGGAACTTCACTAAAGGCAGCAGCCTCTTGGGGGAGAGTTGTGACTTTGGGTCTTTCCACATGTTGCTGATCTGCGCATGATCTCCAATTCTGTTTGCATCAGTCTGGGAAAATCCAGCTTTGAGGGATGAGACATCCTTTTGTAACAGATAACCAAATAGTATCGCCCAGAGTCAAGAATAAACTCCTTTTTGTCCAAACGTAGATCATATTTTTATTGGGTGATATTTTCTCTTTCTCATTCCAAGGCAATTCTAATCTGTTCCTGCATCTTGGGAGATGAGAGGTGAATAATTGTTTGGTAGGTGATTATCTATTCATTATTTTTTGAAGGAAACTATTACTGATTTTGTTTGTGGCGTCTCTGCTCTTTCCACTCGGTGCTGTATTTCTGCGCGCTACGGTTACGTTCCTATTCGTGGTTCCTAATTTTTACTTCACTCCCTGGGTGCCCAGTCATAATTTTGTTTTTTCATTGCATACGAGTACGAGAGCCTAGGGCAACATAAACGCTCTTCATATTTTGGCTGTATCCCAGAGATTGTGACGCCTTGCATTTCCATTTCAAATATAAAATATTTTGTTACTGGCTATGAATCCCCTGTCGACATGCTTTACAAGGGGAGCTTTCGAAAATTAATGTGACTTTGGGCCTTTGGAAATTCCGTTTTGAATCAGAAGCATTAAAGGTTAAACGGGGGCTGCTTTTACCTATGAGCTGAGGCACCAAGGTTATAGACAGACGGATGGGAAATGGGCAGCACCCCAAGGGTAGAAGCTCGCAGAGGAAATGCTGGGGGTGAGAGGACAGGGCCCCCGACTCTGGGACCTCAGCCAGACCCAGGACGTGCAAAGGGGCCGGCCTAGGGGATGGGTGAGTCACAGAGGAAACCTGTCTGGAGAAACCTGAATCTGAAACCTGAATCTTGTTACCTGCAGGGGCAGCCATACGGCATAGGTGCTGGCTCCCTCCCGAAGAAGTCCGTGGCCATGACAACAGGACAGAGGCGGCTCCATGGGGACTGGTCATCCTCCCAGGGCTGCTGGGGGTGACAAGTCTTGTGGAGAACACCGGAGTTCGAGTCCTAGGGGGTCATTCTTGGTTCTACTCAAAGAGGTCACCAGGATGAGCCCAGGGACCCCAGAGGCAAGAGGCTGGCGGTTACAGAAACACATCCAGGTCCAGAAACTTTCCATCATCCCCAACTGAGACTCTGTCCCCATGAAGAACTCACTCCCCGTCCCCTACCCACCCCCCAGCCCCTGACACACACCGTCTTACTTTCTGTCTTTATGAATCTCACTCCTCTAGGGACCTCACAGAAGTGGAACCCTCCAGAATTTGTCTTTTGCGTCTGGCTTATTTCACTGAGCATCAAGACCTCAAGATTCACCATGTGGTAGCAGATGTCAGAATTCCCTTCCTTGGGGCTTCCCTGGTGGCGCAGTGGTTAACAATCTGCCTGCCGATGCAGGGGACACGGGCTCGAGCCCTGGTCCGGGAAGATCCCACATGCCGCGGAGCAACTAGGCCCGTGCGCCACAACTACTGAGCCTCCGCTCTAGAGCCCGCGAGCCACAACTACTGAGCCTCCGCGCCACAACTACTGAGCCCGCGCTCTAGAGCCCACGAGTCACAACTACTGAGCCTACGTGCCACAACTACTGAGCCCGCGCTCTAGAGCCCGCGAGCCACAACTACTGAGCCTACACGCCACAACTACCGAGCCTGTGCTTTGGAGCCACTGTCCTCATTCCCTGAGAAATGGATGATGATACTTCTGCAAATCTCTAGTCGTGAGGAACGAGGCCAGTGTCGCGGTCGCGGGCCTCAGCTTGCCCTGAACAAGCAGCAGCATCTTCCTGGAACTTTCCCTCCCACCTCCCGGCCAGGTCAGGTGGAAACCCTGTCTCCCCGCCCAGCAGACGTGATTCCAGCTTTGCCCAAAACATAAAAATGGTCAACAGGCTCTCAAGGGCATCTCAAGGGCATCTCCCAGGCCACGTCCCCTCTCTGGAGGCACAAGGGGGTCCAGAGTGTGAGAAACAGAGCCAACAGATCCCCACCGCCCTGTTTCCGCCTGGCCATCACTGCTGAAGCTACGGCCACGTTCACGGCAGTTGATCCACCACGGAACAGACGCAGGAGCGGGCGAACACGCCTGGAGCTGGACCGCGGCCAGGAGCTGTCGGGACACATTTTTCTGCCCTGGGCTCGGATGCACGTGGTGCCTCTGTCTTTGGGGCAGGATCAGGTCCCCGCAGGACAGGCTTGGCGTGGCCTCTGGGGGCCCCTCACCGGCTGCCCGAGCGCGGTTTCACAGACAGAACGTTTCCAGAAGGCAGCCAGGAGGTGGAGCTCTCTTTTGTCTTTGAACCACACTTATTATCTCTTCTCTTGTTACACAGCCTGCCCGAGGGATGCATGGCTGAAACCACACGATCACCTTCTGGGTAATTAACCTGTAAAACAAGCCACGTCCCCGTTACGGGGGGGGCGGGGGGGGCGTTGGGAAAGGGTCCCCTAAGTGCCGTATCTGCAGAGCTGACGCCGTGCTGTCCGTCATCCGGCCTCTCCCGGCTGTTCCGAACCCCAGCCCTGGGCGCTCCTGCCGGTCAGCGGGCGGGGGGGGGTCCTCCGTGAGGCCCCCCGACGGAAGATGAGAGAGAGGAAGCGGCCCCAGAGAGCAGAAAACGCATGCAGGTGGGAACACGGGTGGGTGGGGCAGCTGAGTACTCAGGGACCGGGTATGGGCCCAGGAAGAGTGTGCCCTCCAGCCCCGGCGGGGATGTACCAAGTCTTGGCCGTCCAGCTGGACCACCGCCGACCTCTTCCCTCCAACCCTCACCCTCAACCTGACCTTCTTTGGGGGGCAACCTAACAGCTGCGGTTGTCGAAAACTGAAGGCGCTGTACCCTGCAATGCCCCCTCCTTCGGGTACACCCACCGACCGCCCCGCGGTGCCTGCGGCCGGGCCTGCCCGTGAGCATTGAAAATCCTGTAGAGGGGGAATTTTGTCCTGTATAAAAAGAGGTATTCGGGGCTTCCCTGGTGGCACAGTGGTTGAGAGTCCGCCTGCCGATGCAGGGGACGCGGGTTCGTGCCCCGGTCCGGGAAGATCCCACGTGCCGCGGAGCGGCTGGGCCCGTGAGCCGTGGCCGCTGAGCCTGCGCGTCCGGAGCCTGTGCTTCGCAACGGGAGAGGCCACAACGGTGAGAGGCCCGCATATCACAAAAAAAAAAAAAAAAAAAAAAAAGAGGTATTCGGTGCTAAAAAGAAAGGAGCTCTGAAGCCATGGAAAGACAGGGAGGAACCTTAAATGCATATGACCGAGTGAAAGAAGCCCATCTGAAAGGGTTACAGACTGTGTGATTCCAACTCTATGACTTTCTGGAAAAGGCCAAACTGTGGAGACGGTCAAAGGATCGGTGCTAAAAAAAAAAAATCAAATTAAAATACATAAAAAAATAAAAGGATCAGTGGTTGCCAGGGATTGGAGGGATACATAGAACATAGAGGGTTTTTAGGGCAGTGAAACTGCTCTGTATGATACTATCATGGTGGATACACGTCATTATACATTTGTCCAGACCCACAGAACGTGTAACACCAAGCGTGACCCCTAATGTACACTGTGGACCTTAGTTAGTAACGTGTGCATACTGGTTCATCAGTCGTAACAGATGTGGTGTATTCGTGCAAGATGTTAATAACAGATGAAACTGTGGGGCAGGTATTGGGAATTCCCTGTATTTTGTCCTCAATTTTCTGTAAACTTTAAACTGTACTAAACACTGAAGTGTAGCAATTTAAAAAAATAACAATAACATACAGAGAGACAAAGGGGTTTGGACATACCTGCCAGGTGAGCAGATGGTGCACGGTGACCCCTCAAACCACCACTGGGTACAAGGAAAGAACGTGCGTGCCAGGAGAGAGGGCTTTTTACGACTTGTTTCCCTAAGGGAATCTTAACGTCTTCTCACGTTTAATTTTACAAGCAGGGGACCCATGACATTCGCTCCAAATGGGAAGGGTGGTTGTATAGGGCGAGGTTCCCAGTGACAGGTCCACCCCCGGAAAACCTATGCTGGGAAGCCAGCTGTACGGCGGGACATTGAGGAAACCCGTGCCATCACGGGTTGCCCTGTTCTCCCCCTCAGCGTGTCTCCAATGTGGATGCGTGAAAAGGCGCCATCAGTCAGGTACTCGAAACAGGAACACGCTGAGGACACGTCAGGGCGGGCGTCTGACGGGCAGGAGCCCACGCCTGGAATGGCGATTAGGCAAATGACCAAGGAAGGAGTGTGCCAAGCCCTGAAAACGCCGAGCTGCACCCTCAGCGTCCGCGCCCACGCTGATCTGCAGGCATCGGGCAGAGGAGTCATGCAAACATGAGGCTGGAGAAAGAAAAGGGCTGAGTCAACTGCAAAGGGTAACCTGCCAAGTCCCGGAAGGTGAATTCCAGGTAAGGAGGTCAGCTCAGGACGCACGGAGATGGGTGGCCTGATGGCCCAGACGGAGAGAGAGCTCCACCTGGAGCTCCAAGACCTCGCGGTACCCGCCTCCTGCAGGCGTCACTCGCCACACGGCATCCTTGCCAGTCCCCTCCCAGGCCAAACGGCTTCACCCGGTGGCCAAACCATCACCCAGACGACTAGCTCTACGTGGGAACACACAGTGGAGGACAAGGGCAAGTGGTCCACTCGTGGTGGCCGTGATCGGTGCCACATTCCTGGAAAGCTGTTTGGCAACCTGCATGCAATGCCTCTGACTCTTCATCCTACATATCAGCAGGCATCGGGGGAAAGTAAGTAAGGGTTTAAGATACGAATACAAGGGCACCGAACACACAGGCTAACGAAACACAAGCCACTGACGAGAAATTAGGCAAACACCCTGGGATATCCTGACAACAGAAGCGTACATAGCCACAAGAATAAGGACTCGTCTTTATTACAAAGAAAGACGTCCAACTAGACAGAACTTGGAAAAGGAAGGGTTTGTTAATGGATATATATCTATAATGGATTTATACATACAACCCGGGTGGCAGCTGGGGTCTTGCTTCCTCATGGGGTCATGTTCTGGATTTGAAGGAGCCGTACATACCCTTCCCATGGGCTGTGGAGGCCCTAGAGCCCTCCCCAGCTCTCGGTACTCTCAGGGGTCTTGGGGCACATATGGTTCCCTCTGCTGTGTTCTTGTCGCTATGAAAATAACAGGAAGGGTTATAACCCCGCCATCTTTCTCCTGCCTTCACCGTGTCCCACTGACAGAGGCATGTAACGCCATCTTTGTCCTCACACACACGTGCACACAGGTGTGTGTGTGTCACAGATTGTCCTGGGGACAGAACACACTACAACGTACAAGCCAGGGTCCCTACGAGACCCTGGGCCATCAACACCCACCCAACTCGCATCTGTTGAGATGCTTGAGCTGCTTTCTGTCTTCTTCCACCCGCCTTTCTCTTTCTGTTTCCCTGCCTTCTCCATCTCTCCCCATCTCCAAGGGTCGCTGTATTTCTGGGTTCCTTCCAGGACTCTGAGTTCAGATTCAAATTCTCCACTTACTAACTGCACGATGTTAAGAGGCTTCCCAAAACTCTTTGTGCCCTGGTTTCCTCACTTGTAAAAAGGGAAT